>NC_069505.1:308305835-308505835 GCF_027579735.1 Bombina bombina | reverse complement strand
GTCCTATATGATGTCGCACCGTTCCTCCGCCCTTGGTATCAGCTCCACTTTTCCTTTTCAATGACATTGCAGGCTCTAGCCAATCAGATCGTGCCAATCTTAAAGTGAATGTAAACTTGAGCGTACTCGCTCAAGTCATATGATAGAATTTAAAAAATGAGTGAGATCAGGAGCGAACTACCAGGGGTGCAGTGTTCGCAACTGCGACCAGGCCTGGCGGGAGGTCCCCCAAGAGGCGCTAGCTTCAGCAAAAAAGTTTCAATAACTAGTTCCATTAAGAATTGAATGATGATCCCTGATCCCTGACTGAGCCGTTCAGATTGGCGCCTCCTCCGCTCCTGACTGACTGCACATGTAATCAGTCAGTGAGCGAGAGAGACTTCACTGAGCAGGGTGGTGTGAGATTAGCATAGTTAGTATTGGGGAGATACAGACAGCAGCAAGGAGGTGCACATTAGCAGTGGGAGGAGGACTACACATAAAGGTGTGCAGTATAGAGAACACAGTTATTGAGAGGAGGAGTGTGGCAGATGAGAGGCTGCAGGATAATGCGCATGCGCTTTTCAGCAACAGGAGCCTTAATTTTGTCTGGAATTTCCAATTCTGAAACAGAGAAGCTGAGCTTGTGCAACTGCCTCCAAGAGCAAGCGGTGTCCAAGGGGGATTTAAAGCAAGCACAGCTGGGATCAGTTGTCAAAAACTCTGCCTCAGACCCCCACAAGCCCATCTCCCATACGTTTCCAAGGAAGATCTGCACAGAGTTAAATGTAAGTGTTGCCATCTGCAGCAGAAGGGTTATGTCCATTTATTTACAACTAGTACTAAAGCCCGTGTACACAGGCCATTTTTTTCAGAACAGCGGTCCCACCCCTTGCTCTCTCCCCCCTTTCTTTTGCTCTCTCTTCCCCCCTCTCTTTTGCTTTCTTTCCCCCCTCTCTTTTGCTTTCTCTCCCCCCTCTCCTTTGTTCTCTCTCTCCCCTCTTTTGCTCTCTCTCTCCCCTCTTTTGCTCTCTCTCTCCCCTCTTTGGCTCTCTCCATCCTTTCTTTTGCTCTCTCTCCCCCCTCTTTGGCTCTCCCCCCCCCCCTTTGGCTCTCTCCCCTCTTTTGCTCTCTCTCCTCTTTGGCTCTCTCTCTCCCCTCTTTGGCTCCCCCCCCTTTGGCTCTCTCTCCCCCCTCTTTGGCTCTCTCTCCCCCCTCTTTGGCTCTCTCTCCTCTTTGGCTCTCTCTCTCCCCCCTCTTTCGCTCTCCCCTCCCCTTTGGCTCCCCCCTCCCCTTTGGCTCCCCCCCTCTTTGCCCCCCCCCTCTTTTGCTCTCCCCTCCCCTCTTTGGCTCTCTCCCCCCTCTTTTGTTCTCTCCCCCCTCTTTGGCGCTCTCCCCCCCTCTTTGGCTCTCTCCCCCCCTCTTTGGCTCCCCCCCCCTCTTTGGCTCTGCCCCCCCCTCTTTGGCTCTCTCTCCCCCCTCTTTGGCTCTCTCTTTGGCTCTCTTTCCTCTTTCGCTCTCTCTCTCCCCCCTCTTTGGCTCTCCCCCCCTTTAGCTCTCCCCCCCTTTGGCTCTCTCCCCCCCCCCTCTTTGGCTCTCTCTCCCCCCTCTTTGGCTCTCTCTCCCCCCCTCTTTGGCTCTCTCTCCTTTTTGGCTCTTTTTCCTCTTTGGCTCTCTCTCTCCCCCCTCTTTGGCTCTCCCCCCTTCTCTTTGGCTCTCCCCCCCTTCTCTTTGGCTCTCTTCCCCCCTTCTCTTTGGCTCTCTCTCCCCCCCCCTTCTCCTTGGCTCTCTCTCCCCCCCCCTTCTCTTTGGCTCTCTCTCCCCCCCCTTCTCTTTGGCTCTCTGCCCCCCCCTTCTCTTTGGCTCCCTGCCCCCCCTTCTCTTTGGCTCTCTGCCCCCCCCTTCTCTTTGGCTCTCTGCCCCCCCTTCTCTTTGGCTCTCTGCCCCCCCTTCTCTTTGGCTCTCTGCCCCCCCCTTCTCTTTGGCTCTCTGCTCCCCCCTTCTCTTTGGCTCTCTGCCCCCCCCCCTTCTCTTTGGCGCTCTGCCCCCCCCCTTCTCTTTGGCTCTCTGCCCCCCCCTTCTCTTTGGCTCTCTGCCCCCCCCTTCTCTTTGGCTCTCTGCCCCCCCGCCTTCTCTTTGGCTCTCTGCCCCCCCGCCTTCTCTTTGGCTCTCTGCCCCCCCTTCTCTTTGGCTCTCTGCCCCCCCCCCTTCTCTTTGGCTCTCTGCCCCCCCCTGCTCTTTGGCTCTCTGCCCCCCCCTTCTCTTTGGCTCTCTGCCCTCCCCCTTCTCTTTGGCTCTCTGCCCCCCCGCCTTCTCTTTGGCTCTCTGCCCCCCCGCCTTCTCTTTGGCTCTCTGCCCCCCCGCCTTCTCTTTGGCTCTCTGCCCCCCCCCTTCTCTTTGGCTCTCTGCCCCCCCTTCTCTTTGGCTCTCTGCCCCCCCCCCCTTCTCTTTGGCTCGCTGCCCCCCCCCCTTCTCTTTGGCTCTCTGCCCCCCCCCTTCTCTTTGGCTCTCTGCCCCCCCTTCTCTTTGGCTCTCTGCCCCCCCCCTTCTCTTTGGCTCTCTGCCCCCCCTTCTCTTTGGCTCTCTTCCCCCCCCTTCTCTTTGGCTCTCTGCCCCCCCCTTCTCTTTGGCTCTCTGCCCCCCCTTCTCTTTGGCTCTCTGCCCCCCCCCTTCTCTTTGGCTCTCTGCCCCCCCTTCTCTTTGGCTCTCTGCCCTCTGCCCCCCCCCCTTCTCTTTGGCTCTCTGCCCCCCCCTTCTCTTTGGCTCTCTGCCCCCCCTTCTCTTTGGCTCTCTGCCCCCCCTTCTCTTTGGCTCTCTGCCCCCCCCTTCTCTTTGGCTCTCTGCCCCCCCCTTCTCTTTGGCTCTCTGCCCCCCCCCTTCTCTTTGGCTCTCTGCCCCCCCCCCTTCTCTTTGGCTCTCTGCCCCCCCCCCTTCTCTTTGGCTCTCTGCCCCCCCCTTCTCTTTGGCTCTCTGCCCCCCCCTTCTCTTTGGCTCTCTGCCCCCCCTTCTCTTTGGCTCTCTGCCCCCCCTTCTCTTTGGCTCTCTGCCCCCCCCCTTCTCTTTGGCTCTCTGCCCCCCCCTTTTCTTTGGCTCTCTGCCCCCCCTTCTCTTTGGCTCTCTGCCCCCACTTCTCTTTGGCTCTCTGCCCCCCCCCCATTCTCTTTGGCTCTCTGCCCCCCCTTCTCTTTGGCTCTCTGCCCCCCCCCCTCCTGCTCCCTCTCTGGCTCTTCGCGGGACCCCGCCCGGCCACGCCCCATCGCGGCAACACCCGCCCGGCCACGCCCCTCGCGACGCCCGACCACGCCCCTCACGACGCCCGGCCACGCCCTTCGCGACGCTCCCGTCGGCCACAAACAGCTGTGAGGTCTGGGGAGCGCGTTGCCGCTTCTCACGCAGCAGACCTCACAGCTGTTGAGTAGCTCGCGCTCCCTATCTCACAGCTGCTTGTATGCTGTGTACCTCGCGCTCCCAATCTGTCAGCTGTCAGCTATGCCGAGGTGCGCGAGAATAGAATCTAAGGCCAAGTGTTTGTCTGTACTGCGCATGACGGCTTCAGACAAACACTTGTCTTTTATAATATAGGATGCTGCAAATATATGAGAAGGAGTTGATGGATGCTCCTCTATTTAAATTACACCTTGCATTATAATTTGAAAGTTTTCTTTTTTTCATTAAAGAAAAAAATATAGGTTTAATGTGCCCTTTAAGATTTATTAGATATTGAGTAATACCTATAACAGTTTATTTGTGGGTTTTTTTTTAAAATATGCATAAATATGTATCAAATTCGGGGGCGGGGGGCCTTCTTAGATTCTTGCACCTGGGCCCTGTTGTTTCTATTTATGCTTCTGAGTGAGACTTTCATTCATCAAATGGGTAATTTATCCTGATCTTCTGAGATTTTTAAATTTTAATGCCATAACGACCGCAATAGTCCTTAGTTGATTGACAGATGTCAAATCTGCAATCCACTAATGATTGTTTCGCCCCGGGCCGTGAAGTTTGTACAAAGGGGCTGAACGCCCCTGGGGGAAAACAACGATTAGTGGATTGCAGATAAATTACCTAATTGATGAAGGAAAGTCTCACTAATTCTTTTAATTCTATCCTATAACTTGAACGACTACGCTCAAGTCTACATTCACTTTAATTTGCCTGCTTGTGGGACCGCTCTCTACGTCACACTGCCTGAAAGCAATAATCGTTAAGGAGGTTGAGGAAGTCCCAGTAAGGGCGACATTTTACATATATAAACTTTACACATTGCGGTAATAAATTTAAAAACAAACTTAGTGACTGTCTGATTATTGCATTAATTATGCATACATGTTCAGAAAAAGCATTAAAGGGACAGTCTACACCAAAATGTTTCTTATTTAAAAAGATAGATAATCCCATTATTACCCATTCCCTGTATTTGCATAACCAACACAGTTATATTAATATACTTTTTACCTCTGTGATTACCTTGTATATAAGCCTTTGCAGACAGCCTCCTTATCTAAGTGCCTTTGACAGACATGCAGTGTAGTCAATCAGTGAAGACTCCTAAATAACTTCACGGGAGTAAGCACAATGTTATCTATATGACACATGTGAACTAGCACAGTCTAACTGTGAAAAACTTTCAAAATGCTCTGAGCTAGGAGGTGGTTTTCAATGGTTTAGAAATCAGTTTTGAGCCTAGCTAGGTTTAGCTTTTCAAAAATACCACCAAGGGAACAAAGCAAATTTGATGATAAAAGTAAATAGGAAAGTTGTTTAAAACTCTATCCCCTATCTGAATCATGAAAGTTTAGTTTTGACTTTACTGTCCCTTTAACTTGACATTTACTTTAAAGAAGCAATTTTGAATACATTTTTTACTATGCAGCTGGTATATATTAAGGGATACAAACCCATTTTTTTTTAATGATTCAGATAGAGCATGCAATTTTAAGTAACTCTCTAATCTACTCCAATTATAATTTTTATCTTTATTCTCATTATCTTTATTTAGAAAGCAGGAATGTAAAGCTTAAAGGGACACTGTACCCAAAAAAATTATTTCATGATTCAGATTGAGCATGAAATTTTATGCAACTTTCTATTTTACTCCTATTATCAAATTTTCTTCATTCTCTTGGTATCTTTATTTGAAATGCAAGAATGTAAGTTTAGATGCCGGCCCATTTTTGGTGAACAATCTGGGTTGTCCTTGCTGATTGGTGGATAAATTCATCCACCAATAAAAAAGTGCTGTCCAGAGTACTGAAACCAAAAAAAGCTTAGATGCCTTCTTTTTCAAATAATGATAGCAAGAGAAAGAAGAAAAAATGATAATAGGAGTAAATTAGAAAGTTGCTTAAAATTGCATGCTCTTTCTGAATTACAAAAGAAAAAATTTGACTTCAGTGTCCCTTTAAGAGTCAGCCCATTTTTTACTCAGAACCTGGGTTATGCTTGCTTATTGGTGACTTAAAGGTAGCCACCAATAAGCAAGCGCTATCCAGGGTGCTGAACCTAAAATGGGCCAGCTTTTAAGCTTCAAATTCCTGCTTTTAAAATAAAGATAGCAAGAGAACGAAGAAAAAAGTATAATAGGAGTAAATCAGAAAGTTGCTTAAAATTGCATGCTCCATCTGAATCATGAAAGAAAATATTTGGGTTGTGTCCCTTTAAGGGCAAAACAATTTTCCAGTACACTGTCCCTTTAATGTCCTTTATAAAATTTGGAGTTTTAATGTCACTTTAATGAAATATTAAGGTGGTATTTCAACTAGACAGTAATGTTGCTCAATTACTGTTTTATATCTCTTTAATCCTCGGAATAGCACATTCCCGGCATCCTCAAATTCCTTTTATTTTTTTTGTGGCCAACATTCCATGTTTCTGTTAGCTATTTATAGAGAAATTCTTTCTCAAATTGCTCCTAGTATAGCCCACTCCATTTTTAAATCATGACCATTTACTCCGGCCTTCTGCTTTTGTTAATTTGTTAAAAAAAAATCTAAACTTTATTAAATCCAACTAAGGGCCAGATTATGGGGTCAATTTATGTAAGTGCGAGCAGAAATTATGCAAAGTAGTGTGTCATGTCCGCTGCACATTCGCTGACGGCATTTATCATTGCACCAGCAGTTCTTGTGAACGGCTTGTGCACTGCCGCCCCCTGCAGATTGGCCGCTAGCAGGGGGTGTCAATCAATCCGATCATATTCGATCGTGTTGATTTCTGTCTGTGGCCTCAGAGCAGGCGGACAAGTTCCTCTGCTTCATAATTTCTATTTCCGGCGAGCCACGGGGCATCAAGCTCCATACGGAGCTTGATAAATTGACCCCTATGAGTGGAGCGTAAATGTTTGCACCAGAGCGATAAGGGGTTTATTGTGGGTATTTGCGCGAATCAGGCTTACCGCTGGTATTACGAGTTGAAAGTAAACGCGATCGCTTGAGCACAAGCACGATTTACGCTAGAATGATTACTGCGACTTCAGAGCTCTGGTTAACTGTTTTGCAAAACCAAAAATGTTGCACAAAACTCATCAAAAATACATTACAAAGTATAGTTACATTTATAATAACATCATCTAATAAAATTATTCACAAAAAATATTGTACACAAAAGTTATAAGGGCTCAAAGATATGAGGTCTACAAACTCAACACAAAACTGGCACTCTCTGGTCTTTCCCAAAAAATCTTTTACTGTGAAAGTAGTGACGTTTCGGGGACAAAGTATCCCCTTCCTCAAACTACTTTGGAAAGACCAGAGTGCCAGTTTTGTGTTCAGTATATATATATACACACATCTAAAGATGGGTATGTATGTATAGATATATGTATTGTGTGTGTGTGTGTATATATATATATATATATATATATATATATATATATATATGTATATATATATATATATATATATATATAATGTATAGATATATGTATTGTGTGTATATATACTGTATATATATATATATTTATATATATATATATATATACATATATATATATATATATATATATGTCTACATATGTATTTATGCTTTTATATGTGTTTATTTATTTTAAGTTTGGCCTTTGCGCTAATCGGGTTAGCATGCAAGTGAAACAGTTTACTTTCAACTCATAATACAAGTGCAACACGAGGAGCGCACAAACCTTACTTTAAGCCCAGCTAACACTCAGGTGGGAGCATAATATAGCGCTCCACTTGTAATCTGTCTCTAAATATTTGAAAGTTTGTATCATATCACCTCTATCCCTTCTCCTCACTAAGCCATCTTGTATTATGCACTGAGAATTACAGATAAAGATCAGATCAGTGCATCCAGCATAACATCAAAAAGATAGCTTTTCACATTGGGATACCAAATCACATGTTATAGGAAGAACCATTGTCACCTACGTTTGCTTTGTGCATTTGTGAAAGAGAACCTTATCTCAGAATACATTGGTGTATGATCTGAAGTGTGTGCCGGCTAATTATCGATGTTTGGGAAATCTGAAATGAGATGTTCTGGGTTTGTGGGTTTTTTCCATCTGTATCTACATTAAAGTAACATTTAAGTTCAGAATGTTCTTTTGCAAAAATAAATGTTTTCAACATATTTTGTTATATAGAAATTAGTCATCTAAAATCTGGAAAACTTCCTATTAAATTCTATCAAATTCAGCTTTTTTAACATCTTAATTTTTCCCTCTTGCAGTCTCAGATTTTTTTTAACTGCGGGCATGTCAGATGCAGCCAATCACAGCCAACCTTTTGGGTTCTATGTAGAAACTTGCATTAGTTTCTCCCCAGAGGCAGAAACAAACATGCTTCATGTGAAAAACATAGTTCCTTAGACCTCTAAGAAGGTTTTTAAATTACAGTTAAAGGGATATGAAACCCCAAAAATGTCTTTTATGATTCAAATAGAGCACTGGTTTTAAAGTATGCACCAAGGCCTCCCTAAAAGGCCAGATTTTAAGGATTACCTTGGCTGAGAGCAGGTTTTCACGTGTGCTCAAGTTCAGATATCCTCAAAAATCTGACCTGTTAGGGCACTAGTGGGCAGCACTATTTCCTGTCATGAAGTGCTCCAGATGCCTACCTAGGTCTCTCTTCAACACAAAATATCATGGTAATGAAGCAAATTTGATAAAAGAAGTAAATTGGAAACTTTTTTAAAAATTGTATGTTCTGTCCAAAACATAAAATCATTTTTTTGGGTTTCATATCCCTTTAACATTTCTTTTGGACCCACAGCTAAATGGATTAAAGAGATACTAAAGTTAAAATTAAACTTTCATTATTCAGTCCACGGGGTAGATTTACCAAGCAGCGGATGCTGCAATCTACCCCCGAAGTTTCCGGCTTGCCGGAAACTTAAGTTAAGAAGCAGCGGTCATAAGACCACTGTTACTTAACTCATCCGCCACCTCGCTGGTGGCGGACAGCAATCATCCTGATCAGATATGATCACAATGATTAACACCTCCTGCTAGCGGCCGATTGGCTGTGAATGTGCAGGGGGCGGCATTGCCCAAACATTTCACCAGAAATGCTTGTGCAATGTTAAATGTGTGTGCTGTTGGCATTTAGCGAAGTCTGACGGACATGATTCGCCGCCCCTTGATATTTCAGCCCAGAAGAGTGCAGTTTATTATCTAATTTGCTTCATTTTCTTGGTATTCTTTGTTGAAGAGTAAACATATGTAGGCCCTTAGGAGCTCAAGAGATTGCACGTCTTTAAAGGAATGATAAACTCCCTTTGTAAACTCTTTTTGATAATTCATTATTGTATTAAATAAATATACTGGCGCCTTCGATTTCTCTCTACCTTACCGTCAACTATTCCAGCTGTGTGTCAATCTTCTAATACAACCTATTCACAAAATAGGTTTTGTTTTTTCTCACTCGGCTTTCTAAGATCCAATCGGATATCCATCCAATTGGCTCGCTTTAGTCAATGTGATATTCTATTGCGCATGCGTATAGTTGTGCAACAGTGATTCAAATCCGATGACAGTTTCATTCTTTGGGGGATATTTATCAAAGGGTTGGCGGACCTGATTCGACAGTGTGGATCAGGTCCGCCAGACCTCGCTGAATGCAGAGAGCAATACGCTCTCCATATTAAGCATTGCACCAGCAGCTCTTGTGAGCTGCTGGTGCAACATCTCCCCCTACAGATTCGCAGCCAATCAGCCACCAGCAGGGAGGTGTCAATCAACCCTATCGTACTAGATCGGGTTGATTTTCGGCAATGTATGTGCGCCTGCTCAGAGCAGGCGGACAGGGTTATGGAGCAGCGGTCTTTAGACCGCTGCTTCATAACTGCTGTTTTTGGCGAGCCTACAGGCTCGCCAGAAACACGGGCTCTGAAGCTCCATCCGGAGCTTGATAAATGGATCCCATTGTGCGCGTTCACAATTAGAGATGCGCATGCATACTAGCTATCACAAATGGAGTGATTGACATAACTAAACTTTGAAACGTAGTTTTGTCTATTCATTTGTGATTCTATTCCGATTTCACTCAAGCAAGCGGATTATATTATTTGGGTAATATAACCTTCAATGTTTAGTTTTAACGTTCTAATTAACGCTCTATTATATCAATATATTATAAAACTGTGTATAGAGATATATTTTCAACCTATATTAATCAATTATTTATTTTGTTGTGTAAAAACACTTATGAATGAAAAGTGATTTATTATACAAAGTTTAACACAAACAGTTATTTGCATAATTATATTGTACTCTATGGTATGCATATACCGTATACAAGTAAACAGTGTATATCGTTATTCAATGTTTACTATAATTACTGCCCATGACGGATTTGTGCAGGCGCATTGGTATGCCAATTATCAGGAGCGCGCAATGATGGTGACGTATGTAGGGGGCGGTATGGATATAGATGTCACTTGTTGGAAGTGAAGAATTACAAAGTGGGTGGAGTGAGAGTATGGAAAAAAATGTCAGGTCGGTAAGTTCTAATATAATTATAAAGTTATACTTGCGACTAAAATAATTATTTTTGGGGTGGTTGTACTGTGTATAATACTATTTTAGTGAATCAATATATACGCAATTACATATTGTTTACTCTGGCAGTAAGGTTTGCAACAATGTTATACACTGTTGCAAATAGTAGTGCCAGAGATAGCTAAATACCTGAACCCTACTTAGGTTTACTCCTCAACCAAGGTTACCAGGAGAAAAAAGCATATTTGATAGAAGTAATTTGTAAATTGTGCACTTTATCTGAATGATTAAAGAGTCATTTTGACTTTGCTATCCTTTTAATGATAATGAAATTTAATTTAAAAAAAACATTCTGGTTTATTGATTTTCAAAATGAAAAAAATAAGAATTAAAAACTTGTATTAACATTAGTACTTATGTGAGATAATTTACCAATATGTCTGATTCCACCAGTCTGTGGCCGTAACTCCTTCAGTTAATAATTAAAGGGACAGGAAAGTTAAAATTAAACTTTCAAGATTAAGATAGAGAATGTAATTTTAAATTACTTTTCAATTGTCTTTGGTTACCAATTTGCTTTGTTCCCTTGGTATTCTTTGCTGAAGAGTAGGCTAAGGAGCAGCAATGCGCTACTGGGAGCTTGCTGAACATATCTGGTGAGCCAATGTCAAGCGGCATACCTGTATAGCCACCAATCATCAGCTATCTCCCAGTAGGTCATTGCTGCTTATGAGCCCACCAGGTATGCTTTTAAATAAAGAACACCAAGAGAATAAAGCAAATTAGGCTACCTAGGTTTAGTCTTCAACAAAGGATACCAAGAGAATGAAGCAAATTAAAATATAGAAGTATACTGGAAAGTTGTTTTTAACTTACAGTACATGCTGTATCAAAATCATTAAAGTTTAATTTTGACTCTAGTGTCTATTTAAATGGACATTAAACCCATTTGTTTTTCTTTCAGGATTCAGATGGAACATACAATTTTAAACACATTTCCCATTTACTTCTAATATTAAATCTGCTTCATTTACTTGGTATCCTTTCCTGAAGGAGCAGCAATTTACTACTGAGAGCTAGCTGAACACATCTAGTCAGTCAATCACAAGAGATAAATGTGTGCAGGCACCAATCACCAGCTAGCTACCACTAGTGTAGGATATGTGTATATTCTTTTTTTTAGCAATACTAAGAGAACAAAGTACACTTGAAAATAGAAGTGAATTTTAAGGTGTCTTAAAATAACCTGCTCTAGTGAATAGTAAGGGGCGATTAACATTGCTTGGATTCTCTGTGAGGGGACAATTCAGCTGTTCCTGATGAAGCCACTTAGCTGTCTGTATGATAATCTGGTGTTTTCTGCTGAGAGTTTCCACCAGGAAATTGCTTCAAAATGTCTCTGCAATGTAACATACACAAGTAACAAGGACTTTGCAGCTGTTGTTTATGATTTATTTCAATGGGAAAGGAAGTCAAATTGAAAGGGACAGTAAATTCAAAATGAAACTTTTATGTCCATGAGAGAGCATGCAATTTTAAACAACTTTCTAGTATACTCATATTATTTGTTTTGTTCTCTTTGTATCCTTTATTGAAATTCATATATGAAATTCATATATAGGTAGGCTCAGAAACAGCAATGTACTAGCTGCTGATAGGGATGGGCGAATTTGTGGAAAGTACAATTTGTTTGGTCTAACAAATAGTCCTGTAGACATTCCTTTTTGAGAAAAGAATGTAGATAAGGGGAACAAAAAACTTAAAATTCGTTAAACTAATGTTATTTACGATTTTCTAATGTTACTTTCCTTTTCGAATGTTCATAATTAGATAGACTATCTGCATTCGAAATTTTGAATGTAACATTTGATTTAGCAAATACTATTCAGAAGTTCAATAGTTCATGTGGTGGAGAATTTAGTAAATTGATACATAACAGATACAAATGCATTAATTCAATTTTTTCTAATTGAAATATTGCCTAAATCGATTAATAAAATGTAAAGATATCATTAGATATTATGTTAAACGAATGTTAGAATGTTGTAAAACATTTGAAATTCGAAAAGAACGAATGTGTTAAAATTTGGTTAATTTTTTTAATGTTGCAAAACATTCTAACAATGTTGGGATATAATCTACATACAAAGAGAGAAGTGCTCTACCAGAAACGAACAACAGCTCATTAGCTAGTTCTATGGCGATTTACCACCCGGAAGCAGCCTCTTTTAGACCAGTGTGCTTTTCACAAAGGAAAACTTTCCTTAAGTATATCAATCTGATCCCGCCAAGTAAGGTCAGTCCAGCCCCGAAATACCAGGCAATTCTCCTCTGAACAAGGAACATGACAACCCCAGACGATCGTTTCGGCCTCCTATGGGCCTCGTCAGTGAGGTGCAGCCACATTCCTCTAAGCACACTGGGCAAGGAGTCCACGTCTGGTTTCCCCCATCACTCATAGGGAGACTTCCCCAGGGTCATATTAATTTGCATACGAAGAGAGAATCGCTCTACCAGGAACGAACAACAGCTCATTAGCTAGTTCTATGGCGATTTACCACCCGGAAGCAGCCTCTTTTAGACTAGTGTGCTTTTCACAAAGGAAAACTTTCCTTAAGTATATCAGTCGGATATAATCTAACGATAAATATTATTTTTTATTGATAATTTGCACATATACCTGTGATGAGTTTTATATTCTGGTGATAGATTGGTTTATATTCTGTTAATGGTAGCCAGATGTGGAACTGCTGGGCAGATGTTCATGTTCAATTGGATTTATATTTTGGAGATGTTGAACAGATGTTCTGATGTTGTTGGGCTTATAGTTTGGTAATATTTGGGAGATGTTGGGATGTGTCCTTGTATTTGGAGGTCTCATGTTCTGATGATGGTATGTTTATATTATGTTAATGTAGTCCACATGTTTTGTGGTGTTTGAGATCATTCTGTACTTCTGGCACAGCTATGCATACATTCTGTTGTTGTTGGGTTTGTATTCTGTTGGTACTGGACAGATGTTCTGGTATGGCCATATGCACATTCTGATGTTGTTGGATTTGCAGTCTGTTGGTACTGGACAGATGATCTGGTATGGCCAAGCATATATTCTGGTGTTGTTGGGTCTGTATTCTGTTGGTATTGGACAGATGTTCTGGTATGGCCAAGCATACATTCTGGTGTTGTTGGGTTTGTATTCTGTTGGTATTAGACGGATGCTCTGGTATGGCCAAGCATATATTCTGGTGTTGTTGGGTCTGTATTCTGTTGGTGTTGGACAGATGTTCTGGTATGGCCATGCATACATTCTGGTGTTGTTGGGTTTGTATTCTGTTGGTATTGGACAGATGTTCTGGTATGGCCATGCATACATTCTGGTGTTGTCGGGTTTGTATTCTGTTAGTATTGGACAGATGTTCGGGTATGGCCATACATACATTAATTCTGGTGTTGGGTTTGTATTCTGTTGGTATTAGACAGATGTTCTGGTATTGTCAGGCATACAATCTGATGTTGATGGGTTTTTATTCTGTTGGTATTGGACATATGTTCTGGTATAGCCATGTAAAAATTTTAGTGTTGGGTTTGTATTCTGTTGGCATTAGACAGATGTTCTGGTATGGTCATGTGTAATTCTGGTGTTGCTGGGCTTGTATTTTGTTGGTATTAACCCAATCATGTATGTCCATACGCACATTCTGATGTTGTTGGGTTTGTATTCTGTTGGTATTGGACAGATCTTTTTGTATGGTCATACATACATTCTGGGGTTGTTGGATTTGTATTCTTTCCCCATTAGACAGATGTTCTTGTATGTCCATAAGCACATTCTGATGTTGTTGGGTTTGTATTCTGTTAGTATTGGACACATCTTTTTGTATTGTCATACATACATTCTGGGGTTGTTGGATTTGTATTCTGTTTGCATTAGACAGATGTTCTTGTATGTCCATAAGCACATTCTGATGTTGTTGGGTTTGTATTCTGTTGGTATTAAACAAAACTTTTGATATGGTCATACATACATTCTGATGATGTTGGATTTATATTCTGTTGGTATTGGACAGATGTTGGGCTTATATTCTTGCTGTGGTTGGTTTATATTACTTTGATTTTGGCTCTTTGTTCTGTATATAAACTAAAATAACATCCTGTGATTTTTGTCCTGCTGTTTTGCTTCTGTAATAGAGATATATATCTGATGGGCTGTTAGAGCAGGCTATATAATCAGTTTATCAGCAGATCTACCACCTGTGGATCAGCAGCAAATGTGTGACTCCTATCCTTCCCACAAATTATCCACTCACATCAGCATACAATCGCTCTATGGTACCTCCAAACACGATGTATGGTAAAGCCAGGGAGGTTTTGTGAGGATACCATGTATCGTGTTTAGAGGTTCCAAAGAGAAATTTATGCCAATGTGAGTGGAGACTTTGTTCCAAGCCGCACATTTGTTCCTGATCCCTTGTGGGATAATACCGTAGTTGGTTGATCATGACTAAGGTGCATGTGATTTAATAAAGTAACATTCTTTACATAATCTCTTCTTTGAACAAATATAATGATGTACTATACCCTTACCAGCATCTCAGTAATTTAAAATTAACAAATAAAACCATTCATATATTGCATTGTGACTGTACTTAAATAAGTATAATAATTTGTCACTCATTTTGCTTGGAGGCACTTGTATTAAAATGTTGCTAATTTTGAAAAATAAAAACAATGCCACATATTGTTGACAAGAGATTTGTTATCTGGATGAATTTGATCATTTTTTTTTTTAAACTATTCATTCTATCACAATTACTAAATGTCACGTATTGTATGTGAATTAATCTATTTTATGTGTGAATATCTATAAATTGCAAATGAAAGGGACAATTTTTGTGAACGTTCAGCAACCAGAGTAAATGCATTTGATGTGATATGTGTAATTATGCAGAGAATCTTTATGAAAGAAAAAAAGCCCTTTGCAGGTGTTAAACACTAGATTACAAGTGGAGCACTAATTTATTGCTCACCCGCAAAAGGGCAAATTTGACAATCACAGTCAACAGAAATGACTTCTAGGTTTGTGGAAAAATAAGGTTGACTCCAATTCATTCTAAGGATATAGGCCCCAAGTTATCAAGGTCTGCCAGACCTGATCCGACAGTGTGGATCAGGTCCGACAGACCTCGCTGAATACAGCGAGTAATACGCTTGTCATATTCAGCATTGCACCGCTGCTGGTGCAACGCCGCCCCCCTGCAGACTCGCGGCCAATAGGCCGCCAGCAGGGGGGTGTCAATCAACCCGATCATACTCAATCAGGTTGATTTCCAGCGATGTCTGTCCGCCTGCTCAGAGCAGGCGGACAGGGTTATGGAGCAGCGGTCTTTGTGACCGCCGCTTCATAACTGCTGTTTCTGGCGAGCCTGTAGGCTCGCCAGAAACACGGGGCATCAAGCTCCATTCGGAGCTTGATAAATATGCCCCATTAAGTCATTATGAATAGAACTGAAATAACTCAGTTGATGTAGCCTGTGATTTTGCTTAACCTGTCACAATCTTGTACAAGATTGACAGAGGATGGACTTAAAGATTTTCAAAAGCTGTCATTAAACATTGCTGCATTGTAAGCTGTTTAACCTTTACAGCACTTAAAGGGTCATGTGAAAGAGCATTAAGCTTAATGCATCAGTTTCAGACCACTTAGTTTAGTGCATTGCTGCCTTAAAAAATATGCATGCTCAGATTTGAGTGATTTAAATTAACACATACCAATTTATTTCTGCCAATCACCCCACTTTTTTAAAATTAAGGTTGGGGATGATACAGCCAGTCACTAATGCTGATATCATGTTTGTTGCCACGGGGATAGCGAGACTGAATCATCTTTGCATATGTGATCATTTCTTCAGTCTCTATCTATCTTTCCTCTGTGTCAAGGACACATATGGAGAGTGTTTCATATTCACTTTAATCAATCAGTTCTTAATTTGCTGTATTGTCCACATTTTTTTTTCCATCTGCAGTAGCCAGGGCTGTCTGAGTCTGTATTAAATAGATACACTTTAATTTAAAATCTGCTAATACTGAGTGTGCATTTGCTACAGGCAGAGATTCATTGTACTGCGTGTCACTGGAAGTCATGCATTAACCTTAAAGGGACATAATATATGAAGAATGACAGGCTCTAATTCGTTATCTGTTATCGACCATGCACTACTGTGTGTTTAACTCCTAGAAAGGGATATAACCCACAGTAGAAGTGCCACTCAGTACCCACAGTGCACTGCAGGTCCCTTGTGGAACCCGCCGCTGATCCAGTCAGCAGCGCTAGTAGCACATCTGAGTAGCACGACTAGCCCTGCTTATTGGATCAGCGGTGGGTTCCCGAAGGAGACCAGCAGTGCTTTGCTGCCATAAGCCAATCACAAAATACATATACAAATATTCAGTGAATTCTTGCACATGAGCAATATGAGCTGAGGCCTCAGAAAGTTTAATTATAAAAAGATTGTGCATATTTAGATTATGGAAGTGAATTGGAAAGTTGTTTAAAATAATAATAATAATAATAATAATATCTGCTTAAAAAAACATTTCTGGCCCTTTAAGATTGCGATGGGTCAGAATTGTACGCAAATGCTTTTCAACTGGTGCAGACCTAGGACGTTATTAAACATGCTGGAAATTCTTAAGGGAAAGCAAAATAGAAAGGAACTGAGGTAAATTTAAAAATGTGAAATCGTATTATGCGCATTAAAAATAAATTACTTGAAGATTGCTGGATATACAGAAAAAGAGAGAGCAAATAACGATAATGGAACAGGTGCAGGGTGAAATCTTTCGCAGAACGCTTCCACAAAACAACCAATTTCTTGGTGTTGTTTGATATTACAAGATAACTGCACAATTGATTAAAGTAAATGACATACGCGGAGCGATAACAAAGTGCAGACCAATCCAGAAATGGCTAAGTAAATGTCAGCCACTTGCATCTAAGAGAAATTTATATGGGATATTTGTTGTTTATTTTACAGATTTTTTATATGGCCCTTTTCTTAAAATAGTATCTAAAAAAAACTGTTAAACCAATAGAAGTAAAACATTTTAATAACTATTTTCAAGTAGGTGCAAATATAAATTAAAATTAAAGGAGCATAAAAGTCAAAATTAAATTTTTATGGTTTAAACTGTGTATGCAATTTAAAGAGACTTTTTAGTTTACTATCGTTATCAAATGAATTTTATTCTGTTGGAATCCTTTGTTGGAAAGCATACCCAGTAGACTGCGGAGCAGCAATGCACTACTTGAAACTAGCTGGGTGTAATGATGCGGCTGGTCTTACCGCATCATTGGATTACCCCTATTCTGCTGTGAATTGTGTATGCCTATCCTTTTACAGAATCAAGCTCACTTATCACTATTATTATGTGAACTATTATTATTGCTGAAGCTGGGCTTACCGTTACTACACTCATCCTGTAACTGGAGGAAAGTACCTTCTTTGTTATTTTTGTGATAATTATACCACTTCCCAAGCTATTGGGGTCCTATCTGGTGTCATAAAATAGACCTCGCTGGGATGTCTGCAGCACTCACGGCCATAACCCAGCAGTTAGCAGCTCTCACCCAATCAGTTCAAGAGATACAGACCACCCAGGTTTACCTACAAAGTAGTGAATCTCGGCTTGATCAGATGCTAAAAGCTTCTCAGTCACCTCTGTCTGCTTCAGCTCCTATTGCGTTATCAAGTCCCCCTGGAGGCTCTCCAGCTGTATCTGAACCCTGTGTACCCCTAGCAGAGAGATTTAATGGGGATCATAGCAAATACTGCAGCTTTATAATGTTCTGTCAAATATTCTTCTTCTTACAACCACGCACTTATTCTACTGACTTTACAGGAGAATCTCAAGCATGGGCACATCACCTTTTACAGACTCATGACCCTATTCTAGAATCCTGGAATAACTTTCTTCATACTATGGACTCACTATATGATGACCCATATAAAGAATCCACTGCTACTGCCTCTTTTCAAACTCTTAAACAAGGGAAAAGATGTGTTGAGGAGTATGTAACAGACTTCCATCGTCTGGCCTTGGATTCACAAGTGGCTTATCAGAATTGCTTAAAAATGAGCTAGCAAGATACACTGGAGAGTACTATACCCCTATGTATTCAGATAGACAGACGGTTGAGAGAGAGGAAAAGAGAAGATGTACCCTTCAACTCCCAGTCATCCAACTTTCCTTCGTAGTTCACCTGTACCAGTTAATTCTCCTGAAGAAGAACCCATGCAGATCGGCATGGCTAGAGGACCACTGTCAGAGACAGAAAAAGCTTGGAGACGCTCCCAAGGTTTATATTTGTATTGTGGAATGTCAGGACACCAGGTCCGAGAATACAAGGTTAAACCTAAATCTTTGGGAGGTAAGGAATGTTCCCCTCTTCTCAGCAGTAAAACCATGTTTAATAGTTCTGCCTCTCATCTGTCTATCTCCCTCTCTATACAGCTGAATTATAAACCGATGATTTTTGCTGCCATGGTGGATTCTGGAGCCAGTGGATGCTACATGGATATCACTATAGCCAGAACTTTATCTATTCCTACAATACAAAAATCCATACCCACTTATATCCAACTCATCGATGTTCCACACCTAGTTCGGGGCCTATAATAAAAGAGACTGTTTCATTAACTATATTAATTGGAATCAAACATAAAGAAAATATGTCCTTTGATTTGGTACACTCCCCTATATTTCCTCTAGTATTGGGGTCAAACTGGCTAAAAAGACATAATCTTACCATAGATTGGGAAACTGGCAAATTATATTTTATTTCCTCCTTTTGTTTGTTACAATGCTTCCCTGATTCATTTATACCTTCCGCCTTAGAAAAAAACAACATAGATAAAGAACAAATGCTCATTCCTCCATCTTATAAAGATTTCTATGATGTATTCCAGAAAAAAAGGAGCATATGTAATGCCCCCTCATAGAGAATATGACTGTTCTATTTATTTATTACCTGGATCTACAGTACCTTTTGGGCGCATATATCCCTTTTCAGAACCAGAATCTAAAATATTAAAGGAATATATAGAAAAAAATCTAGCTAAAGGTTTTATCCATCCATCAACCTTTCCTGTTGGAGCAGGAATCTTCTTTTTTGGGAAAAAAGATGGGGGTCTATGTTGCTGTGTTGATTATAAAGCATTAAATGATATCACTATAAAAAACAGATAACCATTACCTCTGATCCCTGAGTTATTGGAAAGGCTACGAGAAGCAACTGTATATAGCAAAGTAGATCTACGTGGGGCATATAAAATAGTCAAAGTCCGGACAGGTGATGAGTGAAAGACAGCCTTTTGTTCTAGGTATGGACATTTTGAATACCTTGTGATGCCATATGGGTTATGCAATGCCTCTGCCACCTTCCAAAGATTTGTTAATGACATCCTACGAGACATTCTGGACATTTTTGTTGTTGTTTATTTAGATTACCACAGTCAAGTTATTGGGTTATGTATTATCCCCTAGTAAATTGGATATGGATCCCGATAAAATTAAAGCCATAATAACCTGGCCCGTTCCTTCAACATAAAAGGGTATACAGTGATTTCTAGGTTTCTGACATTTTTACTGGAAAGTCATACAAGATTTTTCAAAATTAGCTCAGCCCATTACAGTATTAACCAAAAAAGACACAAAATTCTTCTGGTCACCACTGGCACAAGGGCATTTGAAGAATTAAAGAAGTTATTCACCTATGCCCCTATACTAATATTACCCATGGTCAATCAACCATAATTCCTGGAGGTTGATGCTTCAGAACCAGCTGTTGGAGCAATATTATCACAACATGCTGGTCCAAAGAATTTAATACATCCTGTGGCATATTTCTCTTGCTCCTTATCTTCAGCAGAAATAAATTATGATGTTGGAGATAGAGAGTTATTGGAATGGAGACATGTATTGGAAGGTACCAGTCATCAAGTAACCCTTTATACTGATCATAGGAATCTGGAATATTTACAGTCTGCATGAAGATTAAAACCCAGACAAGCAAGGTGGCCTCTGTTCTTTAGTCATTTTTTCTATAATCATAACTTACAGACCTGATTCACGCAATGGTAAGGCCGATGCACTATCCCGTATGATTGATAATAGTCCCAAGAACACAGAAATCTCTAAACCTATCTTACAGAAAGAATGCTTTTTAGCAACCTCTACTGATTTATGTGAAAAAATCAAATGCAATAACGATAACCACAATATACCAAATACTATTCCTCCCTTTGCGACTACAACATAATCTTTACCAATATAAGGATAAAATATACGTTCCTCCAAACGCTTTCCCAGAAGTTACAATACCATCACAGCACCCCTTTAGGTGGTCACAATGGGGTCTAGAAGACCAAAGACCTTGTTTGTCATAAGTTCTAGTGGCCTACACTTCCCAAGGATGTAATCTCCTATGTATCTGCCTGCCCTATTTGTGCCAGAGCTAAGAGTCCCCGCAAAAAACCTGCAGTACTTCTAAGACCATTGCCTGTCCTAGTAAACCCTGGGATGATATATCTATGTATTTTATCATAGAACTTCCTAAAGCACAAGTATATGATACCATTGTCGTCATCGTAGATCGGTTTAGCAAAATGGTACATTTCATTCCCACTAATACTACATTCATAAGTACATAAGTACTAATACTTATTCATAAATTAAATCTATCCTGCATGGGATACCAGAATCCATTGTCTCAGATAGAGGTACGCAATTTACCTCCAGGTTTTGGACCTCATTCTGCCAAGGATTACATATTCAAAGATCTTTATCTACAGCCTTTCACCCTCAATCGAACGGACAAATAGAACGTGCAAATCAAACTTTAGAGCAGTATTTACAATGTTTTGTTTCACATCTTCCAGATGACTGGAATCAGTTTTTAGCCCTAGCTGAGTTTGCCTAAAACACTAATACACTCTTCCATCGCTACTTCTCCATTCTTTGCTAATTATGGATATAATCCTGTGATGTTACCTGGATCCCCCATAATCACTCATTGATTCTCTGATCACAAATTTCAAGGTTATTAGAAAAACTTTACTTAAAGCTCAAGAGAGTTTCAAACATTATGATGATCGTCACCGTAATCCTGCGCCTATATATAAAATATTTGACAGGATATGGTTATCAACTATAAATCTAAAGATACAATGCCCTTCTAAGAAACTCGGCCCTCGATTCATTGGACCTTTTGAAATAATCAGAATCATCTCACATATGCTACATCTTCCAAATAGTTACAAAATACAACCAGTATTTCATACTTCTTTATTGAAAACCGCAATACCAGATTCCTTTACTTCCAGAATTCCAGCTCCTCCTGATCCTATAATGATTGATTATATACTAGTCAGGATATACTAGTCTCTCGCCTACGCAGAGGCCGCCTAGAATACTTAATTTATTGGCGTGGATATGGTCCTGAGGAGAGATATTGGGTGGCTGCAGATGATGTTCACGCTCTCATATGAGTCCGATCCTTTCATAGGAACTACCCAGAGAAACCTGGTTCCTATAGCCACCTGAGGGCTCACCTTAGGAGGGGGCACTGTAATGATGTGGCTGGTCTTACCACTATCACTCTGCTGCAGAAGGATTTCTCAGGGACAAGAGCACACAGAGACCCTCCTTCAGTAAAACACTCCCTGTCAGCTGTCAGTCTGCATATTCAATAAGGGAGAAGTATATGCACACACCTCCTGCCAGCTGTCAGTCATTATCCTCCCTATAAAGCACTGCCTTACACACTACTCAGTACTCAGTTATTGAGTGATTTTCCTTGTGAACAGTACTCTGCTTTTGGTTGCTCTGTATCCTGATTTTGACCCTTTGCCTGATTAACCATTAGTGAACATTTGCTGCCTGCCCTGAACTTTTACCTGTTTAACTGATTAAGAGCCTTGCTGCCTGCACTGACCTTGGCTTGTATACTGTACTCTGATATTGGATTACCCCTATTCTGCTGTGAATTGTATATGCCTATCCTGTTACAGAATCAAGCTCACTTATCACTATTATTGTATAAACTATTATCTTTGCTGAAGCTAGGCTTACCGTTACTACACTCATCCTGTAACTGAAGCCAAGTACCTTCTTTGTTATTTTTTTGATACTTATACCACTTTCCAAGCTTTTGGGGTCCTATCTGGTGTCTGATCCTGACCCTGGGATTGATATTGTTGCAAGTAGTGCTGCCATATAGTGCTCAGGACTTGTGCACACTTCTGAGTATACCTTGGTATGCTCTTCAAGAAAGGTAGAGAATGAAGTAAATTTGGCCATAGAAGTAAATTAAAATGTTTGTTAAAATTATTCTATATGAATCACAAAAATGTCATTTCTACTTTCATGTTCCTTTAAATTTTGAGTTTAATGTCCCTTTAATCATAAAGTTATTCACTACCATCTGTCCTGGTTACCTATGATCTCATCCATACATGAGACCTTTGAGATTCTCTGTTACAATCTATCAACAGAATCGACAGTGTGATGTGATGCCTGGGATGTTACTGTGTGCTACCATGATTTATTGTGGCTACATACACCATGAATGCAAAGAAGTCTTCTTTGGTAAAGTAAATTTCCTGCTTTCCCTATCCTGTTTGGGACGCCCAGGAACTCCTAACACTTGAACAGAAATACACAAGTCTGCCCTGGACTGAGGACAGCTACGATCCCTCCAAGCCATGTCCATAGAACAACTAGAATCAACCCACACACTAGATCATCCCCCCCCCAACACCAACTAGATTCCAAGGACCGCAAATCATCAGATTGTAATTTTTCTTCACCAAAACAAATTAAAAAGGAGAGAACCCACATATAAGACTAGATTTATCAATTTGCAAATAGACAGGGGTCACATTTTGTGAACCTGTCCGCATTTAATTTCAAATGGTGGGGCGTATAAGAACGGGATAGGGGAGGCCTGTGCAATACCGCCTCTTCTATTCTCATTCAACCAATAGTGTGAGAGTAGAGCTTGTCAATTACCCATAATGTATGAATCTGTGGTGATTTTAATCCACAAACTCTAAGTTGTAGGAAAGGGTTTATCAAGCAGAAGTTTAAACCGCTGCTTCAAAAATATAATTTGCAGGCTCACGTTAGCAACTGATCAGGACTTTCGGCAAATTATAAATCTAGCCTATAGTGTAGCTTGTACATACTAAGCAAATTCTAAATGGAATATACTCAGACCAAAATTCTCTTTAATGTGTATTCAAAGGACTTTAAACTGGAAACCAGTATCACCAGCAACAATAAATTTACTTTGAAGTAATAGCTTCATAAATATAGAATTCTCTCAATTAATTTCAAAGCTTGAAGTCCTTTAAAGGGAAAATCTAGTCAATATTAAACTTTCATGATTCAGATAGGGCATACAATTTTATACAACTTTCCTATTTAATTTTATCATCAAATTTGATTTGTTCTCTTGGTATTCTTTGTTGAAAGCTAAACCTAGGTAGGCTGATATGCTAATCCCTAAGCCCTTGAAGGCTGCCTCTTATTTGAATGAATGTTACAGTTTTTCACAGCTAGAGGACATTAGTTCATGTGTGCCATATAGATAACATTGTGCTCACGCCTGTGGAGTTACTTATGAGAGTGCACTGATTGGCTAAAATGCAAGTGTGTCAAAAGAACTGAAATAAGGGGACAGTCTGCAGAGGCTTAGATACAAGGTAATCACAGAGGTAAAAAGTGTATTAATATAACTGTGTTAGTTATGCAAACTGGGGAATGGGTAATAAAGGGATTATCTATCTTTTTGAACAATATTCTGGAGTAGACTGTCCGTTTCAATAAATGCTGAAGCAAATTTTACAGAATTTTGTCTGTGAGTATATTCCATTTAGTGTTTGCTTAGTCTGAAGGGAAGTTAATTTTTGTTTATTTTCTTTGCTCATTTTACCACTGGATCTTTCAAAGACCAGCCAGATTCTACCCTGAGCTGTGAAAGTACTCTAGAGCAGCAATAGACTAACAGGACCAATAGCAAAATGGCATATGTATGTAGCCACCAATCACCAGCTTCTCCTGGCCCTACCTAGGTATGCTTTTTAACATACAATATCAAAAGAACAAAGTACATTTAATAATATAAGAAATTGAAAGGCCTCTTAAAATTGTGTATTGTGAAAGTTTCATTTTGATTTCTGTATTATTATTATTATTATATTGTTATTTGATTGCAAAGCACCACCACATTCCATATTGCTTACCTTGTGCTGGGTTCTGGTAGCTAAAATGCAACTTTTCAAATATGATTGTTACTTTTATGGTCGATTTTATATTAATGAGATAACCAGTGGATTCTGTGTATTGATTGATATCTTAATAGACATTGTAATGTGCATAGCTTGGCTTGGTGCACACATTATACACAGTCAACTTATTTCCAAAAGGCTCATGCTGATTTTAAAAATAAAATAGCTTAAAATAAAATTCTCGAGCATCACATTTTATAAAGCAGTTTTTATGTATTTAAGTATCTATCTATCATTCTGTCTATCTATCATTTATCATTTTATCTATCTATCCATCTGTTTATCTATCTAATCATTTCAGTCAATTGGATTTTGCAGGCTTCTTTTTCTATGACATTCCATCTCATTAGAAATGCATCTGTTTGAATAGGTTAATCTGCCCAAGTTACAAATGAGAGAAAACCAAAACCTATGTTCATCTTGGCTCACCCTAGCTACATTAACCTAATCATTTTAATGGGGATCGGACAGAATAATCTAATACCTCTAATTTGTTCAGTTAGATATAAGACTCTCCAGTTCTACGGACTCTTTATTTTAACTCTGTCCTCTGATCAGGTTGAACAGAAATCCTAAGCCTAAAACTGCTCCCTAATCAAACAATAGTTTTCTTATATATATTTATATATATATATATATATATATATATATATATATATATATATATAGGGAGACAAGAGAGAAATGTTAATGCACTACACCATACACCTCACTGACGAGGCCCAATGAAGGTCGAAACGATCGTCTGGGGTTGCTGTGTTCCTTGTTCAGAGTGGAGTTGCCTGGTATTTCGGCGCTGGACTGGCCGTAATGGGCAGGGTCAGACTGATATACTACAGGAGAACTCTACTCTGTGAAAAGCATTACTGGGCTAAAAGAAGTTGCACCCAGGTGGTGAATCGCCATAGAACAGGCTAACAATGATATTGAGCTGGTTGTTCGTTCCTGTGAGTGCATTTCTCTCTAGTCTCCCTATATATATATATATATATATATATTTAATTACTTTGTTTAGGGTATTGGGGGGATTCAACTTACTAGTTTCTGACAAGTTTGACTTTGGAGCCCAATGGGGCATCATCTTGGACACACATGGGCACACACATGCATACAGTATTTTGCATTAGCTGGTTGAGTCTGTTACTTAGTCTAAACATTTTTTTGGTTGCTGCTTCTTTGGTATAGACCAGGATACAAGTAACATTTTAAGGGTTTGTTTTGATCCCCCCCCCCCCCCATTTGGTACTGTAATATAGACAAAGAAACCACATAGCTGGACTATGGTGGCTGCAGCAACTGTTTTATTGCATATTTAAATAGATAAAACAAGACTGATTAAACAGAAATAAACCCTCTTTTGGTACTTGTGGTACCACATTCATGCATCTCACACAGTTACGGCATATCCGCTTAACATCACATTCCTGCAAAACCTACAGACAGTCTTGCCAAAAGATTTTTGTTGGTGATAAAGAACCTCAATGAGATATATATCTCCATATTTCCTCATATTTTTCTCTAGAAGCAACCTATATAAGTTGGTTTGCTTGCCCATGATATTTCTCTACTGCACCAAAAGCAATTACGAATGTATTTATGTTTCCCATTGTTGAACTAAAAATGATGTTATAAGTGTACCACTATTTTGATGAGATACTTGCTGTGGCTTCCTCAAGAGGAACTCGCCTGCCAGTATTGGCATTTTTGACATGACCTTTCTGACCAAGCTCAGTTGGATAGTTTGATTAGAAAATGTCACCTAATTCCCAGCCAGCCTTGTGACTTTTTGAGAGTAGACTTTGTATGAAATCTGGGCTGTCACAAACCATGACATCCAGTCTGGTTCAGTTTATAAAAACGTTTTTTTGTCATTACACAACCTTTTTAGTGTGTTCCCGGTTGAGTCTAAATAGAAAGTTGGCATCAACTGCCCCAGTAGTGCAAAGAACCAGATAAAAATATCTTTCTAAGGTAACTGCTGTATCCCGAATATAAAATAAAGCAGACCTTATCCTGGTGAATGACATTCTTACACATACAACAGGGAGACAAGTAAATACAATATAATTCTATAATTAAGAAGTGCATGATAAAAAGATAATGCAATAGCACACTCTGCATTTCACAAAAGCAGTAAAAGCAATTCTGACAAATGTATCCCCCCCTGTATCATGTGACAGACATCAGCCAATCACAGACTAGTATACGTATACCTTGTGAGCTTGTGGGCATGCTCAGTAGGAACTGGTGGTGTGCCTCAAAAAGTGTAAATGTAAAATGATTGTGCAACATTTGGTAATGGAAGTAAATTGGAAAAATTCTTAAAATTGCATGTTCTATCTGAATCATGAAAGTTTAACTTTGACTCTAGTATCCCTTTAAAAAGTAGGCTTGGCTATAGATTTCAAGCTCCCTAGGATAGGTGATTATTTAGAAACCAAGAATATATCTTGTGGACATAACTGCATCTGCCGGGAACCAGCAGAGAACAGAATGAGGTTTCAACAAATTAATCTTTCATCAACTGACTCAGCACTGGAGAATTCTAGTGATACATCTGATGGTCTTAAAGCCCAATCATTAGGTAGACAGTTTTATTACTTGTTTCCCTCTCCCAGAGGTATATGTAGTAATCACTTTTACTATAATTTCTTTTCCTCCGACCTTCTACATATTTTATTGTAGGGAACAGCAGAGATGGTGGCAACTCCACACTACTGCCCATTACATTTTTGTTTCCCCTCTACTAGTAAAAATGTATTTGGACACTCATTGAACTCTGCATTTACATATAGGTTGTTTTCTGTTTTAAGGTCCCTTCATTTATCCAAATACGCAGGTCTTACATCTGATAGATTAGTGAGTGCTATACACAGAGAGAGAAGCGCCAAACAAAGAAAGACAAGGCTCAGTAGCTTGTTATTTGTCCATTTGTACCCTTAATAGAAGAGAGCTTTCTTGTATATTATCTGGGAAGACTGTCTGACCAGAGGTGGAATTCAGAAATTTTAGCAGCAGGTTGTCTAACTTCTCTATAATACAAAAGGTTAGGACATTTGAGCCGTGATAGAACCTTTACACTTTAGAGCTCACTGTTTTAACTCCTTAAAAACAGTTGTCTATATCACATTACAAGACTGTAGGATGCCTTGAATGAAATAAGCCTAAAGGAGCAATTTCTTATACATTGTATAATCTGCTGCTTGTATAACAGGAAATTGGAACACATTTGGAAACACATTAAGGGAAAAACTATTTTACAGTATATTGTACCTTTAAGGAAGATGGCATTAACCAACCACCTGTTCTTGAGAACCTGGCAGATTTTAGGAACAGGTTTGCAAGAACTGGTAAGGACCGTACAAGCCCACAAAATATCCACATATTTCACTCATTATACTCATGTTATGCTTAAATGCAGTCACTCTGTGTATTTCTGGACTTACAGGGACATTCAAGTCAAAATTAAACTTTCACGATTCAGATTGAGCAGCAATTTTAAACAACTTTCCAATTTACTTCCATTAACTAAATGTGTCTTTTTATATTTACACTTTTTGAGTCACCAGCTCCTACTGAGCATGTGCAAGAATTCACAGAATATACTATATGCATTTGTGATTGGCTGATGGCTGTCACATGGCATATGCTGTCGTCATTTATCATTGCACAAGCAGTTGTGGTGAACTGCTTGTGCAATGCCGCCCCCTGCAGATTTGCGGCCAATGGGTTGCTAGCAGGGGTATCAATCAACCTGATCATATCTGATTGGGTTGATTGCTGTCCGCAGCCTCAGAGCAGGCGGACCAGTTAAGAAGCAGCGGTCTTAAGACCGCTGCTTCTTAACTGCTGTTTCCGGCGAGCCTGAAGGCTGGCGCAGAAACAAGGACATCAGGGGCAATCCGGCCCTTGATAAATCGGCCCCTAAATGCTATTGCACTGTCTTTTTATCATGTGTTTGTTTATTATTCAAATCTACTGTATTTACTGGCCCTTTAATATCTATCTTATGCGCCTGTTTTTTGTGTGTGTTTTTGTCTTTTTACATGCAGGTGTTAGAACGGTATCTGCTCTAGTATCTTGGAAATTCAAGTATCAGCTTTAGATATTACTGTAATTCATGATTGCTGAAACCATTGGTGCCTTGTTTGTTTTATTACTAACTATGGCCTAGATTTAGAGTTGGGCGGTAGCCGTCAAAACCAGCGTTAGAGGCTCCTAACGCTGGTTTTTACCGCCCTCTGGTATTTGGAGCCAGTCATTAAAGGGTCTAACGCTCACTTTCCAGCTGCGACTTTTCCATACCGCAGATCCCCTTACGTCAATTGCGTATCCTATCTTTTCAATGGGATCTTTCTAACGCCGGTATTTAGAGTCGTGGCTGAAGTGAGCGTTAGAATTCTAACGACAAAACTCCAGCCGCAGAAAAAAAGTCAGTAGTTAAGAGATTGAGCTCACATTCTATTGGCTGATCGGAACAGCCAATAGAATGCGAGCTCAATCTGATTGGCTGATTGAATCAGCCAATCGGATTGAACTTGATTCTGATTGGCTGATTCCATCAGCCAATCAGAATTTTCCTACCTTAATTCCGATTGGCTGATAGAATCCTATCAGCCAATTGGAATTCGAGGGACGCCATCTTGGATGACGTCCCTTAAAGGAACCGTCATTCGTCGGGAAGTCGTCGGAAGAAGTGGAGGTCTTCAAGATGGAGCCGGTCGTCATCGGATGAAGATAGAAGATGCCGCTTGGATCAAGATGGTTGCCGGACCGGATCGCCTCTTCTTCCCGGATAGGATGAAGATTTTGGGCTTGGATGAAGATTTTGGAGCCTGGAACGATCGGTGATACCTGGCATGGTGAAGACAAGGTAGGAAGATCTTCAGGGGCTTAGTGTTAGGTTTATTTAAGGGGGGTTTGGGTTAGATTAGGGGTATGTGGGTGGTGGATTGTAATGTTGGGGGGGGTATTGTATGTTTTTTTTACAGGCAAAAGAGCTGAATTCTTTGGGGCATGCCCCGCAAAGGGCCCTTTTAAGGGCTGGTAAGGTAAAAGAGCTTTGAACTTTTGTAATTTAGAATAGGGTAGGGCATTTTTTTTATTTTGGGGGTCTTTGTTATTTTATTAGGAGGCTTAGAGTAGGTGTAATTAGTTTAAAATTGTTGTAATATTTTTCTTATGTTTGTAAATATTTTTTTATTTTTTTGTAACTTAGTTCTTTTTTATTTTTTGTACTTTAGTTAGTTTATTTAATTGTATTTATTTGTAGGAATTGTATTTAATTTATTTATTGATAGTGTAGTGTTAGGTTTAATTGTAGATAATTGTAGGTATTTTATTTAATTAATTTATTGTTAGTGTAGTGTTAGGTTTAATTGTAACTTAGGTTAGGATTTATTTTACAGGTAATTTTGTAATTATTTTAACTAGGTAGCTATTAGTTATTAACTATTTAATAGCTATTGTACCTGGTTAAAATAAATACAAAGTTGCTTGTAAAATAAATATTAATCCTGGACTTCCGGTGGGCGGGCACGGCGAGAGGACGCAGGTTTGCTGAGCTCCGTGTGCCTATGCTCGCAGACCTGTGTTTTTAGCCACCTAAAGTGCCAAAAAGCTGTAATCCTTGGCAGGACACTCAACGGACACCTGCCCGGACAAGACATAGTGAGGGGCGCCTTCGATCCGCTCCCCCGCCGGCAGCCGTACAAGCAAATAGCTGAAGCACGATCGCTGCGGCGATCAAAGAGGCCAGACCTCCCGCACCATCGAAAGGGAGTAGGTGAGAAGCCGAACAGGCTGGGGCTTTACAGAGGAGGGCTAAATTTCAGTCTCCTAGGAGTCAGAAACAGACAAGGTAACCTGCCCCAATACCCAGAGAGCTGCGCAATAAACTGACGGCGGCCATCTTGGATATCGGCCCTACTATAACATTGTTAAGAAACAGCATACACAGGAAAAAAGAGTGAACTGCTTCATATTTGGGGGCTCAGCAGCCTTACTATCTCCCCCCTCCTCCCAGGCTCATTACACTATTTCTGCCACCCGCTTGACAAAGAGAGAGAGTAATCATTTTACAGGGGAACCTGCCTATCACTGGGTGGCTGCCAGCACAGAGCCCAAGAAGGCTGTCAGCGCTACACAGATAGAACCCACGTAGAGGGGAGATAAACTTGTAGCACAGCAGTGTCCGATTCGAGGGTGAGGCGGACAACTAGGGAGCAACACACCTTAACCTAAGACTGACTACCAACAGCTCAATTGTTAATTCTACTTAGGGGACAACAATAGATATGGCACACTAAACCAGAGCCAATGTACCCCCCTCCCCAAGCACGAACCTCCAGAAACAGAAGAGAAACTAATCCTCCTAGTCCTATGGAAAAAGTTTAATCCTCCTACTAAATTACAACTACAGTAGAACCTTTGCTGTGAACAGCCTGTATGCAAAAATACTATACCCCATACAATAAAAAGACTGACAACATGGCAGGTAGACAGAAGCAAACAGAGAGACGCCAGAGAACCCAAACTGAGAACCAAGACCAGACTCAGTCACTGCTAGAAACACCCATTACCTCGACGCAAGACACACATCCTATTGTATCTCAATTGTCAGCGCTCTTCTTGCCTAAAATAGAACAATTGCAAACAGGAATGGACAGCTTGTCCACAGACCTCAGAGCCTTCTCCACACGCCTAACCGCTGTGGAACAGAAAACAGCAGAGGGAGAAGAAAGACACAGGGACACAACCTCCTCCATCACTACTCTCCAAAGACAAAACAAATTGCTGCAGGCCAAGGTAGAGGACTTGGAGAACCGTTCAAGACGGAACAATCTAAGAATAGTTGGAGTGCCAGAATCTGTCCCCTCGGGGGCCCTAATGAACTTTGTAGAGACTATTCTCCCAGGTATCCTCAAACTCCCATCTACAAGCATACCTTGCATAGCAGAAAGAGCACACAGAGTGGGAGCTCCCCAGCAGGAAGGTGCACCTAGACAGATAATGGTGCGCTACCTAAATTTCAAAGATAAAACGCTAATACTCAGAGCGTACAGACAGAAGACACCTATTGATTTTGAAGGGAGGAAAATCTTTATCTTCCAGGACTATTCCGCAGATGTCTCAAAGAAAAGGAGAGAATTCACGCCGTACTGCAGAGACCTTATAGCACAAGGTGAATCCATAGCACTTCTCTACCCAGCCAGATTGCGACTTCAAACGCCACAAGGCCCAAAGATATTTGACTCTCCAAAACACCTTCAGCTGTTTCTGGATCAAATCAAGAGGCGTGCGGATCGGCCAAAGCAGGCCCAGCAAGAAGAAGAAGAAGACACATGAAGTAGGAGAAAACCAAGCAAGATTTAGAATCCTCAACTCAGGACTTTTTAACTTACCAGGACTAACTGGAGGGACATAATGCACAGAAATTGGTGCTACACGCTGCATATATATCCTTTTCAATAATGGGGAGGGGGGGAGGGCTTTTGGGATTTTGTGAAGTTTGACAGTTGGAAAGTTTACAAGTTTAGTTACTGTTTGAAATTTAAACAAATCAGGAATTGCTGATATCTATTGCCAACTGTAGACAGAAGGAAAATAATATATATCTTTGTTTATACCTACTGTGCTAATTTATAATTTATAATTTATAACTCATTGTTTACCTCTGCAGAGAGCTGATCAGTAGTAACGCTGCTTTAAAACATCTTGATAACCATTTACGCTCACCCCTGGGCAGCTGGCGGTAAGTAAGAAAGACAGACTTACTCTATTTTTCTCCTACCACAATCTCACATAACCACTGCACACACCCCTTCAAGTTTCCCCATGAAACTAGTTTCCTGGAACGTTGGGGGCATTACGTCCCCCATCAAAAGAAAAATCATTCTAAAATATTTGAGAAACCAACATGCAGACATAGCGATTTTGGAAGAAACCCACTTGACTAACGCAGAACATAAGAAACTAAGACAGGGATGGGTGGGAGAAGTTATCCACACCACGTATGAGGGGAAAAGAGCCAGAGGAGTAGCTATCCTCTTTAGAAAAAATCTAGATTACACTATAGTTAAACAACTGACAGACCCCGAGGGTAGATATGTGTTAATAAAACTCAAACTCAATCATAAACACGTTATCATAGGGGGAGTCTACGGCCCACACACTGATAAAAAGGACTTCTGGAGAAATTTCAGCACTGTCACAACAAAGTTTGCTGACTCCCCGATGATTCTGGGGGGAGACTATAATATAGCCCCTCAAACCCCAGCAGACAGATTCAGAGATCCAAATTCAGCAACAAGACATAACACAACCTATAGAAACGCAAGGAGAGATTCCCTGATCTTGTCCAAACTCAAGCACTCTTTAGCACTGACAGACATATGGCGAGATCAGCACCCAGAATAAAGAAACTACACTTGCACCACCCCAGCCAAAGACACCCTTTCCAGAATCGATCTATTCCTAACAACACATACCTTGGGACAACAGATCACCAACACTACCATAGATGTTGCGACCATATCAGACCATGCCCCCATTAGCCTTAAAATCAATCTCACGCCAACTAGAGAGGGACCCCGTAGGTGGTTTTTTCCCACTTACTTATATGGGGACATAAATTTCAAGAGATTTCTAGAGGGAGAATGGAAAACTTACATGACTCTAATCTCCGAGCACCGACATGACACCCTACTACTCTGGGAGGCGGGAAAAGCGGTGATGAGGGGTCTTATATCCTCTTACACAATCAGAAGGTCCAAACGCCTGAAACAAAAGAGCGAGAACCAACTGAGAAGGGTGATCAGCGCTAGAAATAAATACTTACGAAACCCAAACCCGACGACGAAACGACACTACACTGACGCAAAAACACTTAGAGACCTATCACTACACCAGAACACTGTCAGGGAGATGACAGCAACTCAAGCAAACTTTTACAGACATGGAGATAAGACAGGGAAGCTCCTAGCTAGACTCACTAAATTTGCTAAACCTAATAAATATATAGGGGCCATCAAAGTAGGAAATGCTATTCACACTACCACACCGCAGATACAAGCTGCCTTCATGAACTACTACAAAACCTTATATAAAGAGGAGGCAATAGACAGAGCACAGAAAACATCCTTCTGGGAAACCATACACAACCCTACCATCTCAGAAGAACATCTAACTCTCCTCAACGCACCCATCTCAGAGACAGAAATAGTGAAGGCCATAAATACCCTGCCCCTTGACAAAACCCCAGGTCCGGATGGACTACCAGGGGAATTCTACAAACTAGTGAAGGAGGAGGTGGTGGGAACACTCACCACTCTCTACAATAAAATCATGAAAGGTGAGGAAGGGATCTCTACCCACTTCACAGAAGCTAACATCTGTGTGATTCCCAAGGAAGGCAGAGACAATTTACTCACCCAATCCTACCGCCCAATATCCCTGTTAAACCAGGATTATAAACTGCTAACCAAAATCCTGGCGGATAGACTCGCAATAGCCCTACCCACACTGATACACCGAGACCAGACAGGGTTTGTGAAGGGTAGATCCTCGGTATTAAACATTCGCAAGCTCCAATTTATACTGACCCACTTCTGGAATCAGGCCGGAGAAGGTAGAGACACAGACATAGAAGCCTGCGCTCTGCTTATAGACGCGGAGAAGGCCTTTGACATGGTCCTTTGGGACCATCTTTTTAACACCTTAGATAAATTCGGTATCAAGGGCCCCTTTGCATCCACAATCGAATCCCTATACGCGAATCCCCACGCCTCAGTTTTGATTAATGGCATTCCCTCACCTCCATTCCAACTGGGCAGGGGAACAAGACAGGGTTGCCCACTGTCACCCCTCCTTTTTGACATTGCCATCGAACCCCTAGCCATCAAGATTAGGGCAGAGTCAGAGGGACTGTGGGTGGGTAGAGTCCAGTGCCATTTGTCTCTCTTTGCAGATGACATGATCCTATACCTACAAAATCCAAAAACAAACATCCCTCACGTCATGCAAATCATACACCAGTTTAGTCAAGTCTCAGGCTACAAAATAAACGCTGACAAGTCGGAGCTTGTCTGGCTGCTCCCAGGGGCACCCTGCGCTACTCTACCATACAACTTCAAACAAGTTACCCACTCCTTCAAATACCTGGGAGTCAAGCTATCCCACAACCCCGGAGAGTGGTACCATCTAAATTACCGCCCCCTGGTAAAAGACCTCCAAGAGACATTGCTCAGATGGAGTAATCTACCGGTAGCACTACCAGGTAGAATCGCCCTCGTCAAAATGATCATATTCCCGAAACTCCTGTACTTATTTCAGATGATACCTCACCACATCCATAAAGCAGACGCACAAATATTAAACAAAGCGATGCTCTCTTTTATATGGGCAGGAAAAAAACATAAAATAAACTCTTCTAGACTGATGGCAGAGATCACTTCAGGGGGATTAGCTGTCCCCAACCTCGATGCTTACTGTGAGGCAGCCCAGGTTAAATATGTACTGGACTGGTTGACAGAAAAAGGACACTTCACACTGCCAGAACTTGAAAAGCAGGCTACGGCTCCATGGTCCCTGCAGGCGCTTCCACATATGACACCGACACGCACACTCAAGATGATTAAAAATTACCCACTAATATCCCAGCCCCTCTCTGCTTGGTGGAGACTCTGCAAGAGATCTCGATTTGACCCTACCTATACAAAATACCTCCCTTTGAGAGGTAACCCAGGATTCCCCGCAGGGATTGATTCCCCAGTGTTCTCCACATGGGAAATTAAGGGGTTGACTGCCGTGTCCCAATTGATAAATGGGTTGGACATGAAGGTCAAGCCTTTTCAGGAATTACAAACCCAATTTGACCTGCCCCGCACACACCATTTCGCATATCTACAAGCAAGACACTACATCCAAGACTTACTAAGACACACAGAACTTACTGACCAAAACTCAGACGTTAACAGACTGCTACATATGACAATGCAAGGTAATACGTCTATCTCCCCAACTTACAGACTGCACATCAAACCGACGAACGTAGCTACGATCACGCATATCAGTGACACATGGACACGCACTCTAGACACTGAAATTGCACCAGACGTAATACAGCGCAGCATACAATATACAAGAGGAGCAACTCTATCAGCGACTACTAGAGAATCACACACCAGACTGTTACAAGCAGCATACATACCACCCAAGACATTCAAAAAATGGAGGCCAGAAACAGAAGGTCACTGTAAGAAATGCAAAGCAGCAGATGCGGACCTGCCCCACTTGCTGTGGCATTGCCCTATGATACGGAAATTTTGGGGCATGACAGCATATTGGATAAAATCCACGTTTCACACTGAACTGATAGTCTCCCCCAGACTGATAGTATTCTTAGAGATCCCAGCCTCTACACCTAACTCCCTTAAAAAAGTGATCACAAACATCATCCTACAAGCTAGGAAACTCATATTCAAAAATTGGTTGAGTCCAGGGACCCCTACACTATCACAACTCAAAACGAACATTCACAAACAGCTTACATATGAAGCAGCAGACACCCTAAGAGATGTACAGTTGAGAACCAGACCTTTTATGAAAAAATGGGAACCCTACATACACACTCTACATACTACGGTGCAAACACAGCTTTTATTCCCCCTTAGAAACACTGAAGTCATATTAGAACAACACCTGAGAGGCAAATGGGGTTTTCTGTATGAAGAGAAACATGAAAGATGAGTTAGTGGACATCTGCTCACACATTATGAAGTCTGTCTTCTTGCTACTGCCCAGGGGAGAACAAGAGACCTGACAATGAGAGACGGTCAAGATCCCAACAGGATCAGTGTAGAGAGGGGATCGAACTCAGCTCTGATTATTACTGTTATGATTATTGTTATCCTTATCTGGTTATTGTTGAACGCTGTACTATTTGGAGGAGTGGGGTGGGAGATGAGGGAGGGATGGGAGGAGACTGAGAGAGGAAAAAGGAAAAGAGGGATTTACCATGGACTATTGCTGCAAAAAGACCAACTCTTGGGACACAGTTTGTACATTTTCCTTTTTGCTTTAAAAGAAAAACTCGGGAAGTACTTGCAGAGAGACTGTATGTAAAAACATCACTCGCAACAATAGAGACCCAGTTTTGCAATGTAAACATCCAATTGTAACATGTTTTTGTTTTCCAATGATCTGTGACCCATGAGAGAGACATCTCTACATGGTAACCCTTGTTATGATAAATAAAAGTTTAAAAAAAAAAAAATAAATATGAATCCTAAAATATCTACAATATAATTATAATTTATATTGTGGCTATATTAGGGTTTATTTTACAGGTAAGTATTTACATTTAAATAGGAATAATTTATTTAATAATAGTTAATTTATTTCGTTAGATAAAAATCTATCGGCAGATTAGGGGTTAATTATTGTAGGTAGCTGGCGGCGACGTTGTGGGGGGCAGATTAGGGGTTAATAAATATAATATAGGGGTTGGCGGTGTTAGGGGCAGCAGATTAGGGATAATGTAGGTAGCGGCGGTATACGGAGCGGCAAATTAGAATTAAAAAAAATATGCAGGTGTCAGCGATAGCGGGGGCGGCAGATTAGGGGTTAATAAGTGTAAGGCTAGGGGTGTTTAGACTCGGGGTACATGTTAGAGTGTTAGGTGCAGACGTAGGAAGTGTTTCCCCATAGGAAACAATGGGACAGCGTTAGGAGCTGGACGCAGCTTTTTTGCAGGTTTTGCCCCATTGTTTTCTATGGAGATATCGTGCACGAGCACGTTTTTGAAGCTGGCCGCGTCCGTAAGCACCGCTGGTATCTAGAGTTGCAGTGGCGTTAAATTATGCGCTACGCTCCCTTTTTGGAGCCTAACGCACTGAAAACCCAGCCCTTCTGTGAACTCTAAATACCAGCGGTATTTAAAAGGTGCAGGAGAAAAAAAGCACGCGTAGCTAATGCACCCCTTTGGCCGCCAAACTCTAAATCTAGCCGTGAGTTTGACCGAAATATAAGCCCTTCATGGAGTCTGCTTAATTTATTAGCCATGGGAAACATCTAAAATCTGATAGTTTGTAAAATTATTGTTAGTTTATTTGATAAAATAAGTGGCTGAGTTTGATGCTTGAATTCCTGTCTAAAGTAGGTGTTTTTTTATGCCTCACATTACATTTCTCTTCCTTTTTAGTGTTATAATTACAGCAGTAAGCAGAAAAATGTTTTATTCCTTGAGTTTTATAAAATGTCCCCACATCTATAGTAAATTGACAAAAAAATGGAGGAAAACGTTTAGCTACTTCCATTTCAAGATTATTAAGTAATGGCCACATCTGTGGTATTGGGTTTTTAGACTCATTCTTCATGAGAAGTCTTTACATTTCGGCACTCACTCTGTTCCTCTTTGGACTTACTTAAACAAATGTTTGGATATCTTTTGTCAAATTTTATGTCTTTTATGTAAAAAAAATGTTTTCATTATTTCCCATTCCTACACTTTACTGCTTTTGAAAATCTTTGTTGGTGAGTGCTACAAGGACAAGCCAATATAACTGAAAATGTAATCATATTTACCATAATTTCCATATTTTTGCTCATATTTCTAGGGGGCACTTACCTAACTACCCTCCCCTTCTTGTTCTACTGTTGAACAAATAAAAATAGTGTCAGTTAAAGGGGAGTTATATACTCGCCCGAAGAGGTGAGGTTAAAGGTTTTACATTATTCTCCCCTTTAATTTGTTCCCAATGATCCATTTTACCCCCTGAAGTGTATTAAATGGTTTACAAGTATTTCCTTTACTTTATGTCAGCATTTAAAATAGCTGATTGTGCCTGTGCTGATTCTACCTATAATGAAAGTATAGGCTATTGACAAGCTGTGTAAACAGAGCCAGCAGAAGAAATTACACTCCCAATGGAGAGTGGGAGAGATAAAGTTCTGTAATGTTCAATTTCAATTGTATGGAGACAAAGATAAGAAAGGGAAGCATTTGAGTTAAGATAATGATGTCTGATCTCTCTGAAAGCTCAGCCTTTCTTGATGGGTTGTGGTTTCAAAGAGCAAATCCAGCTATTTAATTTACAAAACAAAACATAAAGAAGTTATTTATCATACTTTTTATAGTCTGCAGCTGATATAAAAAGTCATTATTAAAGGGACAATCTAGTCAAAATTAAACTTTCATGATTCAGAGATAGGACATGCAATTTTAAACAACTTTCCAATTTACTTTTATCATAAAATGTGCTTTGTTCTCTTGGAGCTCGGCTGAATGCAAAGTAACCAACAAATTTATGTAATGCAAGTAGAAACCATTATAAAATGGGGTTTCATGTAGATTTGAATGCCCTAAGATTTTAAGACCCCAAGAAAACTCTTGCACTCTCAACTACTAATATTACTCTAAATTTCAAAAGTAGATGTTTTTGTAATTTTTTTTTAAAGATTGCTTCCATTTCCCTGCCCACTGTATCACATGACAGCAATCAGCCAATTACAGACTCATATACGTATACTCTGAGGACTCAGGTGAAGTTGGTGGATCCCAAGGTGTTCATAAAAAAAGCTCTGAACAAATTGATAATGGAGGTAAATTTGTTTCAAGCGACAGTGTGCTGTACACTTGTTTTTCTCTTAATGTGTTTCCATGGCTTGGTATACCAGTATAAAATGTATGATAAATTGACCATTTAGATTTAATTCTGTATATGAAATAGTTTTTTATTTGAAACCACTACCCACTACCCATTAAAATTGGTTGAGCTTGCAGGGAGATCAGCTGTTCTTATTTTATCACTTACTGTACCCACAAATACCTCCTTCCTCTTTCATTACCAAAGCCAATGCAAAGAGACAACAAATAAAGAATAGCATTTTATTATTTATTTCTCCTAATTCCCGCTGGGAGTGGAATTTCTTCTGCTGGATATGTTTTTCTATAGTCTATACTTAAGAAATTAAATTTTGAATTTAGGTTGGGATAGTACAAGCAAAAACAACTATTTTGAATGCTGAAATAAAGGTAATGGATTTACTTTGTAAACAATTTAATACATTTTAGCAGTTAAACTGGATCATTGGGAAGAAATAGAGGGTACATGGTTCTGCTTTATCTGAATCATGAAAGTTTAATTTTGACTTAAAACAAAGGCACTGGTGCCTATCTATCAAGCTCCAAATGGAGCTTGATGCCCCATGTTTCTGGCAAGCCTGCAGGCTCGCCAGAAACAGCAGTTATGAAGCAGCGGTCACAAAGACCGCTGCTCCATAACCTGTCCACCTGCTTTGAGCAGGTGGACAGACATTGCTGGAAATCAACCCGATCAAGTACGATCGGATTGATTGACACTCCCCTGCTGGCGGCCCATTGGCCGCGAGTCTGCAGGGGACGGTGTTGCACCAGCAGCTATTGCTCGCCGTATTCAGCTAGGTCTGGTGGACCTAATCCGCACTGTCAGATCAGGTCCGCCAGACCTTGATAAATAGAGGCCATAGTGTTTTTGGTAGCTGTAACGTGACCCTATTTAAAATTTTCCCCAAAAAATGTCATAACTAAATGCCACAACATGTAACCCATTTTTAAATAGCCTGATGATTTTTTCCTATTGGGGATAAAACTGTTTTCGTTTGTTAAAGGTGTATGACAACCTTTCATAATTCATATAGAACATACAATTTTAAAACAACTTTCCAATTTACTTCTGTTATAAATATTGCTTCATTCTCTTTGTATCCTTTATTGAAGGAGAAGCAATGCGCTACTGGGAGCTAGCTGAAAGCCAATGACGAGATGTGTATATGTGCAGCCACCAATCAGCAGCTAGCTCTCAGATACTGAGCCTACGTAAGTATGCTTTCAACAAAGGATACTAAGAGAACAAAACAAATTTGAAAATAGAAGTGCATGAATCATGACAGAAAATTTTGGGGTTTCATTTCCCTTATCCCTTTAATAACTAATGGCAGCAGTAGTTAAAGGGATACTAAACCCATTTTTTTTCTTTCATGATTGAGATAGAGCATGCAATTTTAATAAACTTTCTAATTTACTCCTATTATCATTTTTTGTTCGTTCTCTTGCTATCTTTATTTGAAAAAGCAGGAATGTAAACATAGGAGCCGGCCCATTTTTTATTTAGAACCCTGGATAGCGCTTGCTGATTGGTGGGTACATTTAGCTGGCTCCTTATCTTAGATTTCTGCTTTTTCAAATAAAGATAACAACAAAACAAAGAACAATTGATAATAGGAGTAAATTAGAAAGTTGCTTAAAATTGCATACTCTATCTGAATCATGAAAGAAAAAAATTAGGTTTAGTGTCCCTTTAATTGTTTTGAAAATGTTCATGAAATTGACTTTCCTATCAAGAAGCAAAAATAGTTCAGTGATCAGCTGCATCTTTCCTTGGTAATACATCAGTCATTCACGCAAATAAAAACACATGCACTGTAGTTACGTTGGTGAGATTCCCCTGTGACATGTAATATTTTATGAGTCCCAGAAATCTCAGTGTTCTCTCACCCAGTGGACGTCTATCAAGGTCAATGGAATAACCTTGCATTTGGTATATTCTGTGTTTCTGTTGTTCATGTTTTTTTTAAGTGGTATTTGCCTATAATTTGCCTGAATATCTAGTGTAAGTGTAAATTAATCTCTCTACAAGTGGGGCAGTTCTGTCAGCATTTGAAAATGAGCTCTTTAATTTGAATAGCAATGTGATCTGATTATCTCTCAGACATGTTTGGGAGTATTGTTCTTTAGCTGCAAGCACTGTATGAACACATCAATCAACAGAAATACTTCCTGCGTTTCAGTCACAATTTTGTGTCTGTTCTTGATAATATGAAAGAAATATTAAACATGTTTATGTAAGCGCAGTAATCAAATATATAATAAAGTTTTTATAAATATATATATATATATATTTATATATACTGTGTATATATATATATAGCACAGTGCTGCAAAATATCTGAAAAAACATAATGGTTTTATAAAGCATATTAAATTATAAGTGTGTTAGTAAAATTTGTAGAATTGTGTTTTTTTAGAAGAGCTCCTAACTATCCTGCATATTGTAATGTGAGATTGTTACAGTTTGGGATCCATTGTCCTGTTGTCAGTAGGTTCTAAATCAAGACAAATATACCAGTTTTAAGAAAACAAAAAGTTACTACCTGGCTTTGCCAAGGGCCCACCCTGACACTTCCCATTACACTGCCCGACTTCTCCCATACCACAGCCAGCCGCACTCACAAAAAAAGTCACCCTCACTTCCTTGTCCTGAAAATACTCCAGGAAGTACGCTTTAGCTCAGTTCAGGGACAAATCCACTGAAAAGTCTCTGTTTATCTCTCTTGCTGTGGCTAGTTAAAAACAGATATAAATTGGGTACAATTGGGGGCGTGTCTCTGGTCAGCACCTTGAATGGTTGCAATATTAGTTGCTCTGAGTGAAGCGCTGACAATATGCCTTTTATCTGTGTTTAAGAGGTTCATCCACCTACCTCACCCTGATATCTAAGGAATACACATTAAGCTGAATTGAATGATACCACAATATCGGGGATTTCACTCTGAATAACTGATCCGGAACGTTGAGGCCTAAGGCAGGCTCCACACGCTCCACAGTGAGAGGCTCTCAACACCCCCCCCCCCCGGTATCTTGTACGCCGGGTACGCAGTGTGATATCACTGAAAAATTCCACTACTATCAAAACTTCATGCAAGTAATGGAGAATGCACAGTTTATTGCTACTCTGAGTTCAATCTTAGAGACCTACAGGACCCAGCTATGTGACCGCATAGAGAGGGCATTCCGACCTGACTTCGGCTGCCACGTGGAATCAGGGGAGCACTCGCAAGCAGCAACCCTACCCAGCTACCGTAAGGAGACTTACGTGGAAGGAGAGAGTGTTGCCACGGATGCCGGCAGTGGCGCAGAGATCAAAACTACTTTTGGCCAACACGAGGTGAATAAACAACAGGGAGTGGACACCGCTAGCACAGAGACCACACCATATGTTCAGGAAGCTGACATAATGCAGTAGCGATCTTCGAGTGAACAGACCCAAGCTACGGCACTCTCACCGCTTCTTTGGAGGACCCCGGACCACAGCCCCTGTAACACTGTGAGGAAATATAGGGGAGAGGTCGGGCTGAGCATAATTGGAGGAGTCCGTTATAGATCAGCGCCTCACTTGTTACCACATAAAGCTATCCCAGTAACTTGGGGCCTAACTGGGTCTGATGACCGTATCATGCCTACAATAGCCCCCCTGCAGGAGGTTGGTGCCCTCACTTAGCCGCATACTCCTGGGATTGTATCTTTGCGGCAGAGACCGCCCGCTGACTACATGCAGAGTCCAGAGGAGGAGTACAGCCTGCAAGCTGAGAGATGATTCCCAGATCCCATCACATATGAAACAACGCTGGTATCGGCGCCTCCATGTGAGATGGGCTGGGATACGGCCATAACCTATCGTGCTCCCTGCAGTGGACTCGCTGTACCGCCTCTCCTTTCTCAATGGCTCAGCGGGGACCTCTTCTACTCACAGAACGCAGCTGATGGCTCATTAATGTTGGACATGCTTTGGCGGCAGGAGACAATTGCCCACAAGAACATTCCTTTCAGAAAGTACGAGCCAAGCCACACAGCAGCTCTTGCATGGCCTGTCACCAGCCGTGGAGACTCTATCCCACCTCACTTGTCTCCTAGGTCCGGAGTGGGCTGACATCATAATCCAGAACTAAGGCTTGGTAAGAGCATTGGTTCCTTGAGGACTTATTCAAACCCCCCAAGTCTTCATCTTTAATGTTCTATCTACCTGTATATAGTTATTCCTTTGGCCCCTATACCTAGTGATTTAGCGATCAGAGAACTGAGGACCTTATGTGACTTTCCTTGCCCTATCTAGAGCTCCTGAGCAATGCACGCTTTTTTTTTTGCTTGTATTTGGTCTCCGGGATTCAGTGCAATTGTGTGTCTCTTCTCAGGATTAACTACTAGCAGTCTGAGTCACCCATGAGCTATGAATCTTACCACATATGCAGTTGTATACATTGTAATAATATATACTATGTTTATTGCTAAGTAAGTCCATCAAGTAGGGCAAACTTCCATGTAGAGCTATACTATATGTAATATATTTGCATTATTCAGAGGCTCCCCCAAAGGGTTAATGAGGGAAGTCCCTATTGCTCAAACAAAGATCCGCTGTATCCCCTGATGTATTACACACATATAGCATTTTATCCTACGCTCAGATAGGAATTCTCACTGTTTAGAAGTCTCACTTTTATTGTAACTGCTGACTGGTCTAGAAATCCCCATGCTATATACCCTCTTTATTTGCTATAAGTGTAATCCCGAATGTAATTTGGGGGGGTCATATACATATTTGTCCCTGGTCTCTAGTCTTCTTCCCATGTATAGCCAATTAGCATGCTGTTGTCCTCATACTACTTTTCGTTGTGCATCTCATTTTTTAAAATATTATTATCATTATAGCTCTAAGGGTCCAAGAGAGGACCTATATGTTCCACTGTTTCCACTATATTTCTATGTGTTTAATGCAACCCTCCTGTTATTTTTCATAATTGATGTGGTGGGGGTCCAAAAGTGACCTCACTTGTGTTTTGGAGGAGGAAAAACGAGGATTAACATTTTACATTGTTTGTTTTATTCTGTAAGTTCTATTTAGATAGTTGGCTACAGTATTGCATACCACTTTATCCCCTTATGTATTTATCTGATATATGTCATCTCACTGCCATGGAACATATTGTCAATTTACTACAAAAAGAAACCAAGGGAATAACCCAATAGGGGGCGCTACTAAGAACGATATATAATCAGTATATGGGCCCACGTAACCCTATGTAAATGTTACAGAGCAAAAATCATAGAAGTGCTAACAAAACATAACATATCATAAATGCAATAAGGTGTATGTATGCACAGTATTATATACCCCAGTCCTAGATCAGGATAAAAGGCATATACACAAAGTCCAAGATGACCCGAAATAGTACAGGTATCAGTCTTCTATGGAACTGGAGGCAGCACTCTATCTTCACCATACAAAGGTTAAAAATCTAGAATCAAACACAAGGAAAGAGGCGCCGTATGCGTGAATCTGAAACAGCCAACAACAGGTATCATACATGTGCAGGGTACTCACAATGTGAAAAGGCACTCCAGTGTGCCTATAGGGGCAGGCTGGTATTCACAGCAAACCAGCTGGCTGAACCGGCAAACCAGGACACCCAGGTAGAGGGCTCTATCTCTCAACGGACTGTGTACACTGGATCCAGCAATATGGGAACAGGAGCTAGGTGCAAACTAAAGCACACCACTGTGTGAATCTGTAGGGGTACACAGATAAATATGCAGTCCGTGCAGGGTACTCACATTCTGTGGCGGCACTCAGTTGTGCCAATAGAGGCAGGCTGGCTTTCTCAGCAACCCAGCTGGCTGTGTAGGATCAGAGGCAGGATACTAGGCAGCATTCAGGATAGACAGGTAGCTCAGAAATGAACAATTGCAATGAGGATATATGATTAAAAAGGGTTTTAATAAAAATTAAAAGCAATAAAATACATATATCCCTCATGCACAATAAGTAAGTGACATGCAACGCGTTTCTCGGTGTCAACCGTTTCCTCAGGCATCATTGTTGTTGGCTGTTTCAGATTCACACATACGGCGCCTCTCTGATTCAATTTACTACAAGATGCATGTATGTTTGTTTTTTAATCCTCAATAAAAAAAATATATAAATATAAATTGGGTACAATTCTGATCTAAGGAGTTTTTGTATAGCATCTTTCATGGTCAGGTCTCTTGCATCTTCAGTTGTTTAGCTTTAGAGGGGCAGTGAAAAAATCCTCAGTTTTTAGGAGTGAATTACAAGAAATGTGGGCAAAATAAAGATGCATTACATAGTTACTTTACTATGACAAATTGATGGTTTATAGGTGGATTTAAAGGGACAGGTTACAGTTCACAATTCTATTGTTTTTCATCCTATTCCTGCAGCTGTCTTCAAAGTCATTCTCTTATTTTAACCACATACAATTATCAGTCAGTGAAGCTCCACTTCCTCACACTGGGTGCTGCCATCTTGGAGCTTATATTTGTTATGTAACTTTTAAACTGTGCAAAAAAAACAGCAAAAATGTAATGTTTCCGCTCTCTATTATGTGAGCTAAACTGAAGAGAGAGAGACAGCTATCAAAAAGCCAGCTCTGTGAAAGTGCACTGCTTCTGTCACATGATGCAACTATACGAGAACTACAAGATGGCGGCGACCAGTATAAAATGCAGGGCTTTAGCAGCTGGATTCTGTAATTAATTAAAATAAGAGAACGGCTTTAAAGAGAGCTGCAGGTACAGGAAAGAATTGGAAACACAATTGTATGTTGAGTAGTAACCATCCTACTGTAGTTGTACCCAACAGTTTAATGTCCCTTTAATGTTGAGCTTAATGTCCATTTAAGCAAGTTAAAGCATTTTAAACTGATATTCAAAGTAACAGTAAATACATTTTTGCACATTGCTAATAATCATTAATTAGTTGTTTATTGGCTGATAAAGGGGTTTTACAAAGTTGCCAGGGCATGCCTCTAAAATAAGGGGAGGTTGTTTTATGGAGCAAGGGAACATCTTTAAAAACAAATGTAATTTATATTAACCTGATTTATATGCGACAAGAAAAAAACATTACCGGTCATATATATTTTTGAAGAATTTGAATACATTTGCCACAAAACCAAAAAAGAATTAATGCAGTTCCAGGACCTATATAGCCTGAGATGCTGTAGAGAATACAAGACTCGGAATTTCTGCTATAACTGAGCAAAATACCTTTTGTTTTCATTTGGAGTTCAAACGATTTAACCTCTCACTTCATTCCTTAAATACAAATGAGAGTAGTGCAGTACAAAATGCAGATAAACCCAAGTTAAAGAACTACAACTGTTGTGTTTGGGGTTACAAATTTAGAGGTGGAAGAAAAAATTATGTGACTGCTTGGCATTTAATAAATTATTTCAGTAAAAAAACTAAAGAAAGCTCTATAAGTTGTTATTTTTTTGCATTTGAATACACTACTGGTGTATTTAGGTTTGGTGCTGCCCTAGGCACTAAAAATTCTGTTTGCACACACAGTCATAGACACATACACACACACATGCACAGGCACATGCACACACACACATGTACAGTCACAGACACAGACACATGCACACACACACACAGTCACAGACACATGCACACACACACACAGTCACAGACACATGTACGCACACACACATTCACAGACACATGCACACACACACATGCACAGTCACAGACACATGCACACACACAGTCACAGTCTCAGACACATACGCACACACACACACATGCACAGTCACAGACACATGCACACACACATGCACAGTCACAGACACATGAACACACACACAGTCACAGACACATGCACACACACATGCACAGTCACAGAAACATGAACACACGCACACATACACACACGCGCGCACACACACAGTCACAGACACATTCACACACACACATGCACATTGCACAGACACATACACAGACACATGCGCGCACACACACACACACAGTCACAGACACATACACACACATGCAGTCACAGACGCATGCACACACACACACACACACACACACACACAGTAATAGAAACATGCACACACACACATGCACATTGCACAGTCACATACACACACACACAGACACATGCGCACACACACACACACACAGTCACAGACACATGCACACACAGTCAAAGACACATGCATACACACACAGTCAAAGACACATGCACACACACATTCACAGACACATGCACACACACACAGTAACAGACACATGCACAGTCATGGACACATACACACACAGTCACAGGGCTTTACACAGAGACACACACATACTTCTATCTATTGCTGCAATATATATATATATATATATATATATATATATATATATATATATATATATATAAACCCCAAAGACAGATTTCTTAAAACAATACTTCCTCAAACATACTACTAAGTGCTGAAAGCCAACAGAACTAAAGGCAAAAGCTAGCTGAATAAAAGAAAGGTACCTAAAAACTGTAAGCTCCATGGATAGTCTCTTATTATACCTCCCTTGAAATGTAAGCTCTTTGGGCAAAAGCTACCATTATATATCTGTATAATACTTCTAAAATAACTGTAAGCTTCTTACAAATATAGCCACAAAATGTGTGGCCCCCTCCCTATCTGCTGCCCTAGGCAAGTGCCCTGTTTTTCTAGGCCAAAATATGCCCCAGGGATATACCGTTTGTATTGTTTACCAATAAGCTGTGTGTATATGAAGAGATAAGTGTTTTTTATTGAATGAAGAATCTGTGTTCTCATTTTACTACCATACAATATGCAGAAGGGTACTCATTGCTCTATACCTGCTATGTACTGTATGAGAGATTGGCTGCTGCTCAGATGTCACTGTATCCCTTAACGGTTAGAAGGTTTTCTGGGTCTGTATGTCATGCTCGCTGATGCACCTGTGCCAGGGATACGGCTTACAAATGTGCTAGCGATTCTGACGCTTCACCAACTGTGCAGTGAAGTCCTCCCTTTGCAAACCGCAGGTGCTTGTCAGGTTTAAATTGGTTTCTTGCTCCAGCTAAGTTGATCTCTTTTCATGTGATGAACAGTAGCTACTGGGTGTTTAGAGCCATGACGGGTGGACAAATCTTCACATGTTGATATTAGACTAGAGGTCAGATGGAAAACTCGCACTAGACTGGAGTGAGCTAGGCCTGTGACCAAACTTGACCCTAAATGAGCTGTCACTGACAGTTCTGACATTGCTGTACTCAGGATGATAAATGTCGGTGTTAGGAATGCAGGCTGTGGGCATTAGTTGGTGAATGGCAGTATATTAGAGCAAATAATGTGGGTAGCTAGGGAGAAACGTAACACTGAAAGGCATCTTCCCTGAAGTCAATGATATTTTTTTTATGATTAAGAGCCAGAAAAGCTATTGACACTTCTGGTCATTGTATTTTTGTAACATGATCTGTATTTTTATCCATTGCTTGTTTTTCTAGTCAGGCGGTGTGGTTTATTTTTTTGTTTTTATTGCTTAAAAGGGACCCTGATTTTAAAACAGTAGTCACCTCTTTTTTTAAATGCAGATACATTTTGGGCTTAAGGGATAGCAAAGTCATAATTGAATGCTTTATATAGAAGCATGTTTGCAATATACAGTACTTCCAATAGCAAAACTGCTTCTAGTAAAACATATTACTGATTTTCATTGGCATATGCACATATGCTGAGGGTGCCCTGTGTACCGGCATTTAGACAGCACACCTTCTCAGAGAGTCAGCAGTATCCAATATAACACAAATTAAGGCTTCACAGGCACAATGCACACCAGCTAGCGTTTCCAGGTGTCCAGTATTCAACTGGACAGTCCGGTATTTGAGCAGGTTGTCCAGTAAAATCGTCACCAAATAACTGGACACTGAAATGTCCTCTTTTTTTGTTTTTAAAGTCCATGGGGTAAATTTATCATAGTGCGAGTGGACATGATACGATGTAGCATATCATATCTGCCGCACATCGATAAAGGCCGACAGCATCGCGGTCGGCATTTATCATTGCACCAGCAGTTCTTTTGAACTGCTGGCGCAATGTCGCCCCCTGCAGATTCGCGGCCAAACGCCGCTAGGGGGTGTCAATCAACCCGATCGCATTTGATCGGGTTGATTTCTGTCATAACTTCTGTTTCCAGTGAGCCTGAAGGCTCACACGGAAACAGGGGCATCATGCTCCAGACAGAGCTTGATAAAACAGCCCCCATGAGTTTAATACCTCTTATGCCTCACTGCATCACTAATAAGGATCAGAAAAAAATTAAGGTACAGTTAAGGGATCACATCTCTACTGTTTACGTGTTACTGGCAACCAAAGAACTACCAATATTTGTGCTGAACATTTTATTGCCATTAATTTGTAAATTCCGTCAATAGTCTACAAATTATATACATATATATATATATATATATATATATAAATATATATATATAAATAATAGCCGGTAGCCTAGCACTCCTTCCACTCATGTGCAACCATGGCACGGGTGCAATCCTCAGAATAATGTACAAGTTAGCTAAGTAGATGAAGGGCACTCTCAGGACTTGTAGAATAGGTAACAATGTAATCTTTATTTTCCAAAAGTAGTGATAACTCAAACAATGTTGACGTTTCGGCCCATTCAAAGGCCTTCTTCAAGACAAAATGTTATCAATTTCAGTGCACGTAGCACAATGATATTCACAAGGCTCCCAGTGCCTAGCAACGGGTTGATTGACACCCCCCTGCTGGTGGCCTATTGGCCGCAAGTCTGCAGTGGGCGGAGTTACACCAGCAGCTCTTGTGAGCTGCTGGTGCAATGCTGAATACGGGGAGCGTATTGCTCGCCGTATTCAGCGAGGTCTGTCGGACCTGATCCGCACAGTCGGATCAGGTCCGACAGACCTTGATAACTAGAGGCCAATAAGTGTAAATAAAAAAGCTTTACCTTTAGAATCTGTAAGTCTATTTGTTGTTCACTATCCCCTTAATTTAAGAATCCCCTCCGAAAATAGTAGTAGGTGATCGGGCTCAGATTAATCCCTGTAGACAAATTGAGGCTTAGGGGCATATTTATCAAGCTCGCCGGAAACAGAAGTTATGAAACAGCATTCTAAAGACCGCTGCTCCATAACTTGTCCGCCTGCTCTGAGGCCGCGGACAGAAATCTACCAGATCGAATACGATCGGGTTGATTGACACCCCCTGCTAGCGGCCAATTGGTCGCAAATCTGCAGGGGGCAGCATTGCACCAGCATTTCACAAGAACTGCTGGTGCAATGATAAATGCTGACAGCGTATGCTGTCGGCATTTATCGTTGTGCAGCGGACATGATACGCTACTTCATATAATGTCCGCTCGCACATTGATAAATATGCCCCTCAAACTGGTATATCAATCATAGAAAACAGGAATGTAAACAGAATACAAAAAATAAGTTGTTCTTGTCTCATGGGGCCCCCTGACCCATTGGGCCCCTGACAGGAGTAACCCCTGTCACCCCCTGATGGCGGCCCTGGACGGAACACTAACTTGATCTGTATCATGTTACTTTCATTATGATTTCCATGCCGCTTTAAAGGGAAACTATTTTTTTCTTTCATGATTCAGACAGAGAAGCTTTCCATTTCACGTCTATTATCAAATTTCCTTCATTCCCTTGATATCCTTTGTTGAAGGAGCAGCAATATACTCCTGTGAGCTATAGCTGAACACATTGAGTAAGCCAATGACAAGAGGCATATATGTGCAGTCTCCAATCACTAGCTCCCTCCTGAGCCTATCTAGGTATGATTTTCAACAAAGGTTGCCAAGAAAAGGCAGCAAATTAGGTAATAGAAGTAAATTAGAAAGGTGTTTACAACTGCATGTTCTGTGTGAATCATGAAAGTTTATTCTTAACTTTACTGTCTCTTTTAACTTTTAAAGTATTCTTTTTGTTTATGTGCTTTCATGTGGTTGTTTCCAGACTAATTAAAATTACTTTCGAAGTCGAACCTTAGGAGAGTGTAATGACTTCTTGTCTGTTGTCAAAGAAATGAAGAAGGTTTAGGAAGACAGCATTTGTATAATCTGGATGGTTTATGGAAGCCAAATTTATTAGATCAGTGAGAATAAATCACCCAAATTTGCTTTCAGGAAAAGCTCCCAAACTGATATTTCTCCCTAATGGAGTAAATATTGATGGAAATGTAATCTTGGCCATACTTGGTGCTGATAAATACCTTGTATTTCAGTCATTTGTAAGAGTGTTATCAGCCGCCCGTGAAATACTTTGCTTGTTGTCAATTGCCTGTAATAGAAAGACTATATCACTTAGGAGATTCCTCTTCACCGTAAGTCCCCATAGTGTTACTGACTACACAGAGCTGACAGCCCTTAGTGAGACAATTTGTGATATCCATTACTGGTATCGTCACCTGTATTGTGAGTATACACAGATATACTTCTTATGTGAATTACTTATGTGCTCATGAAATTATTTTACATTTTTCTTCTTTTTTTCTTTAAGAAGTCAATAGTTTGTTGCAAGATTAAAGGGACAGTCTAGTCAAAATTAAACTTTCATGATTCAGATAGGACATGCAATTGTATACAACTTTCCATTTTACTTTTATTATCAATTTGCTTTGTTCTAATGGCATTCTTAGTTGAAAGCTAAACCAAGGTAGGCTCATATGCTAATTTCTAAGCCTTTGAGGTCCGCCTCTTATCTGAATGCATTTTTCACAGCTAGACAGCGCTAGTTCATGTGTGCCATATAAATAACATTGTGCTCATGCCCCTTGGAGTTACTTATTAGAGGGCACTGACTGGCTAAAATGAAAGTCTGTCAAAAGAGCTGAAATAAGTGGGCAGTCTGCAGAGGCTTAGATACAAGGTAATTACAGAGGTAAAAAGTGTATTAATATAACTTTGTTGGTTATGCAAAACTCTATCTTTCTAACTATCTTTCTAAACAATAAACATTCTCGAGTAGATTGTCCCTTTTAGTGAGCAGATTTTGAAGGGTAGTTCTATAGCATGATGATTTTCCACTTCTTTGCTCTCCAAATCTTTTATTTATTAACTCTATTACAAATCAGTGATCCATGGTTGTCTAGTGGGAGTGCATTGTCCCTCCCTGCATCTTTGACCTCTGCTTTTGAGAAATATTTGAGCTAAATTTGTTGGGGGTTTCATGTGCTTCCGCAGATTTCCCAGTACCTAGGGCAGCACAAAAACTAAATACACTCCTGTAATGAAAAATACAGATCAAACATTTTTGCTGACCTCATATATATCTGACAATCCACCCCACAGAAAACAGAAGGAAATCCATCTCTAGAATCATCTGCATAGATGGAGCAAGGCTTAAACTAGGATATCAGCCAAGGAAAACAGAGCTGCACTGAAATGCTTAAAAAATAAGACTTGAACTGTATTTACATTAATAAAACTTAAATAGAACAAAGATACATTGGCACGGTAGTCAACCTGATGCGTTTCACGGCTGAAACAACTAGCACTTTCTCTCAGGTGGCCCACTTTCTGTGCCAGTGTACCACTGTACTATTAATGTTTAAATGATGGAAAAGTTGTCTTATTTTCTGTATTCTGTTTACATCCCTGTTTTCCATGACTGATATACTAGTTTGAGGGGCATATTTTTTCAATGTGCGAGTGGACATGATACGAAGTAGCGTATCATGTCCGCTGCACATCAATAACTGCCGACAGCATACGCTTGTGAACTGCTGATGCAATGCCACCCCCTGCAGATTCATGGCTAATTGGCCGCTAGCAGGGGGTTTCAATCAACCCAATCACATTCAATCGGGTTGATTTCTGTCCGCGGCCTCAGAGCAGGTCGGACAAGTTATGGAGCAGCGGTCTTTAGCGGTCTCTCCTAGGTAGAAATTTCAAGGCAGACAAGGGATCTCCAGATGTGCTGTCCAAGCTCTTCTGCAGAAGTACAAAGAAACCAAAATAAAGGACTGTAGATGCAATTCATCCAAGGAAACTTAGTGCAGCAGATGGAAGACATCATGTTTACTTCCTTTCCCAATCAGAAGATATCCAGAAGTGCCATTAGATCACAATTGGCAGAAACCAGTGGGATCCTGGTACAGCCATCTACTGTCTGGACTAGTCTGATAAACATTTGTCTTTATGGAATGAAAAATGGCAGTAAGTGCTCTGGACTGATGAAATATTTGGCTGTAGCAGAAGGCAGTTTGTTCACCAAATTGATAGAGAGTGGTACAAGAATGAGTGTCTGCAGGCAACAGTGAAGCATGGTGGATGCTTTGCATTTCTCCAAATGGAGTTGCGGATTTGGTCAGAATTAATGGTCTCCTCAATGCTGAGAAATACAGGCAGATAATTATCCATCAGATTAACCCCAAATGTATTTTGCAGCATGACAATGACCCCAAAAATACAGCCAAATTTATTAAGAACTACCTTAAACATAAATAAGAACAAGAAGTGATGGTATGGCCCCTACAGAGCACTGATCTCAACATCATTGAGTCTTTCTTGGATTACATGAAGAGACAACAACTGAGGCTGCCTAAATCTACTGAAGAACTGCGGTTAGTTCTCCAAGAAGTTTGGAACAACCTACCAGCCGAGTTCCTTAAAAAACTGTGTGCAATGGTGCCTAGAATAAGTGATGTTGATTTCAAGGCAAAGGGTGGTTACACCAAGGGGCTGATTTATTAATATCTGACAGACATCTCTGAATGCCGACATTTAATGCCGTCGGCATTTAACATTGCACGCCCCATACAGGGGGTATCAATCAACCCAATCGTATAGTATAAGGCGGATTGATGTCCGCAGCCTCAGAGGCAGGGGACCAGTTAAGAAGCAGTGGTGCTTCATAACTGCTGTTTCCGGTGAGCTTGAAGGCTCGCGCGGAAACAGGGGCATCAGGGGCCATTCGGCACTTGATAAATCAGCCCCCAAATATTAATTTGATTTAAATTTTTCTTATTTTCTCTCACTTTGCATTTTGGTAATTTATACAACAAAAAAAAATATTAACATGTCTATTTTTGAAGGCATTCTTACCTTACAGCATTTTTTTTTACACCTGCCGAAAACTTTTGCACACTTCAAATATTCATGAAAGTTATTTATCTTGATTTGTACTTTCAGTTCATACCATCATCACTCTCATGAGATGATGGATTGAAAAATATTTTCTAGTCTCAACAACTACCTTGAATTTAATGAATTCCACAAGATGTGCATTTTAAGCTAAAATCCTAACCACATTTATAATAAATGACCCAATTATGATCACTTGGTGAATATAAGGCTATAAACAATTTTATTTCCTGTGATTTCAGTTAGAGGTACCCATTAGAACCTTGCAGTTATCAACAGGAATCAGTCTGTTGTGCATTCTTTTAGTTATATATAGGCTTACCTCTAAGATATTGTGGGTATATAGCAATAAAGTGAGTCACACTCTTTTTTCCCCCATTGTGTATAAAAGTTATATTTACACTGTACTGTAGTCTATTAAAGTGCCATAAAACATGTTGAGATCTGTGCATATGCTAAAAGGGCTAATTAAGTAAAAATTGTTTAAGAGAAAAGAAAATTATACTAGGCGCTACAGTAAATCAAATATACTTATAAAAGTACTACATATGAATAGTTCCTTTTACAGATTCAATACAACTGTACCAACGATCATTATTATGTACAGTACATTGTATATTTCAGTGATTTGCTTAATAAACCCCCTCTTATAGCAAAACCGAAAATCTACAGCACCACTTCAGTCCTATGTGTCGATAAGGAGAAAAGCGATGGGGAGATTATTCCAATGTTGATTCTAGGTGTATCCAAAAGGCTGCTCCTTTAAAAGAGTCCCATCACGAACTCTGCGTAGAAAACTGTAATGATAGAGAGAACAGGAGCACACAAACGCATCTAAGTGCAGATTATAATGACAACAGGTTAGGTTCGCATAAACAAACCTAACCTGTGTTTGTACACACCTCCATCTCTAAGCCAATTGGAAGGACTGTGAAGGGTATCAAGACACTGTACTGGTCACTCTGGATACACACCCCTTTCACTGATTGGTGGATACACAGATCCGGAACTTTTGTACATCTGGAAGAAAACGACGGAGCGGGGTTTCAGCTTGTTGTACTAATATTTTAGTGCTGTTTTATATCTTTTAAAATGTGAGTGCGATTCCTATAAAGGGCATATTTACATTAAAGTTGTCATTATAATCTGCACTTAGATGCGTTTGTGCGCTCCTGTTCTCTCTATCATTAAAGTAAACATAGTTTGCATTAAAAATTGTTTAAAAATTGATGACAAGTATTTTAAAATAATTTTCAAAAATAAGCAAAATTAATTACATAGCCATGCAGTCTGGAGTAGTCTAATCCACCCCCGTATCAGTGTTTAGCATCAGAAACACAGGCATTGTATTTCAACTGAGTTAACAGCTGCTTATTTGCTTCTTGGCATGCTCCAGCAGATAACGAGTGTTCACATCTGCATTCTACCAAACAAACGGCTAGATTACAAGTTTTGCGGTCTTGGTGAAAAAGCAGCGTTAAAGCTCTTTTTCACTACCGCTGGTATTACGAGTCGTGCAGGTTTAGCTGCACTGCACACTTTTTTGGCCATAACGCAACGTAATTACCGCAGCTTTCAAAAAGTCATTTTTCAATGGGACTTCCACAGCGTCGGTATTACGAGTCTGCCTGGGAGGCCAAAAAGTGAGCGGTACAGCCAATACCGTCAAGATCCATACCGTAAACTGAAAGTCAGTAGTTATGGATTTTACGCTACAAAGCTGTAGCATAAAGATTGTAACTAAAGTGCTAAAAAGTACACTAACACCCATAAACTACCTAATAACCCCTAAACCAAGGCCCTCCCGCATCGCAAACACTAAAAATATTAACCCCCTAATCTGCTGCTCCGGACATCGCCGCCACTATAATAAACATATTAACCCCTAAACCGCCGCACTCCCGCATCGCAAACACTAGTTAAATATTATTAAACCATAATCCCTAACATCACTGCAACCTACATTACAGTTATTAACCCCTAATCTGCCTCCCCCAATGTCACCGCCACTATACTAAAGTTATTAACCCCTAAACCTAAGTCTAACCCTAACATCCCCTAACTTAAATATAATTAAAATAAATCTAAATAAAACCTACTATCATTACCTAAATAGTTCCTATTTAAAACTAAATACTTACCCATAAAATAAACCTTAAGCTAGCTACAATATAACTAATAGTTACATTGTATCTAGCTTAGGGTTTATTTTTATTTTACAGGCCAGATTGCATTTATTTTAACTAGGTAGAATAGTTACTAAATAGTTATTAACTATTTACTAACTGCCTAGCTAAAATAAATACAAATTTACCTGTAAAATAAAACCTAACCTGTCTTACATTAACACCTAACCTTACACTACAATTAAATAAATTACATAAATTAAATACAATTACCTAAATTACAACAAAAAAAACACTAAATTACACAAAATAAAAAAGAAATGATCAGATATTTAAACTAATTACACCTAATCTAATAGCCCAATCAAAATAAAAAAGCCCCCCTAAAATAAAAAAAAACCCTAGCCTAAACTAAACTACCAATATCCCTTAAAAGGGCCTTTTGCGGGGCATTGCCCCAAATAAATCAGCTCTTTTACCTGTAACAATCCCCCAACAGTAAAACCCACCACCACACAACCAACCCCCCAAATAAAATCCTAACTAAAAAAATCTAAGCTCCCCATTGCCCTGAAAAGGGCATTTGGATGGGCATTATGGCATTTAGCTCTTTTTCAAGTGCCTAAACCCTAATCTAAAAATAAAACCCACCCAATAAAACCTTAAAAAAACCTAACACTAACCCCCGAAGTTCCACTTACAGTTTTGAAGACCGGACATCCATCCTCAATGAAGCCGGGAGAAGTCTTCATCCAAGCAGCAAGAAGTCCTCAACGAAGTCGGGAGAAGTCTTCATCCAAGCCGGCAGAAGTGGTCCTCCAGACGGGCAGAAGTCTTCATCCATCCGGCGCGGAATGGCTATCTTCAAGACATCCAGTGCAGAGCATCCTCTTCTTACGACGACTCTTCCAGAATGAAGGTTCCTTTAAGTGATGTCATCCAAGATGGCGTCCCTTGAATTCCAATTGGCTGATAGAATTCTATCAGCCAATCGGAATTAAAGGTGAAAAAATCCTATTGGCTGATGCAATCAGCCAATAGGATTGAGCTTAAATCCTATTGGCTGATCCAATCAGCCAAGAGGATTGAGCTTCCATTCTATTGGCTGCTCCAATCAGCCAATAGAATGCAAGCTCAATCCTATTGGCTGATTGGTAGTTTAGGCTAGGGTTTTTTTCTTATTTGGGGGGGGGGGGGGCTTTTTTATTTTGATAGGGCTATTAGATTAGGTGTAATTAGTTTAAATATCTGATAATTTCTTTTTTTATTTTGAGTAATTTAGTGTTTGTTTGTTTTTTGTAATTTAGGTAATTGCATTTAATTTATGTAATTTATTTAATTGTAGTGTAAGGTTAGGTGTTAGTGTAAGACAGGTTAGGTTTTATTTTACAGGTAAATTTGTATTTATTTTAGCTAGGTAGTTAGTGAATAGTTAATAACTATTTAGTAACTAGTCTACCTAGTTAACATAAATACAAAGTTGCCTGTAAAATAAAAATAAACTCTAAGCTAGATACAATGTAACTATTAGTTATATTGTGGCTAGCTTAAGGTTTATTTTATAGGTAAGTATTTAGTTTTAAATAGGAATTATTTAGGTAATGATAGTAGGTTTTATTTAGATTTATTTTAATTATATTTAAGTTAGGGCGGGTTAGGGTTAGACTTAGGTTTAGGGGTTAATAAATTTAGTATAGTGGCGACGACGTTGGGGGCGGCAGATTAGGGGTTAATAACTGTAGGTTGGTGGCAGCGATGTTAGGGGCGGCAGATTAGGGGTTAATAATATTTAGCTAGTGTTTGTGATGCGGGAGTGCGACCGTTTAGGGGTTAATATGTTTATTATAGTGGTGGCTATGTCCGGAGCGGCAGATTAGGGGTTAATAAGTATAATGTAGGTGTCAGCGATGTTGGGGGCGGAAGATTAGGGGTTAATACGTGTAAGATTAGGGGTGTTTAGACTCGGGGTTCATGTTAGGGTGTTAGGTGTAAACATAAATTTTGTTTCCCCATAGGAATCAATGGGGCTGCGTTACGGAGCTTTACGCTGCTTTTTTGCAAGTGTTAGACTTTTTTTCAGCCAGCTCTCTCCATTGATGCCTAGGGGGAAATCGTGCACGAGCACGTAAAACCAGCTCACCGCGGCTTTCGTCAGCACTGGTATTGGAGTGCGGTATGGAGCTCAATTTTGCTCTAAGCTCACTTTTTGCCTGATAACACTGGGTTTTTATAAACCTGTAATACCAGCGCTGTAGGGAAGTGAGCGGTGCAATAACTTGCAAATTATTACTGAGCAGCTCTTACTGCAAAACTCGTAATCTAGCCGAAAGTTAGATATAGATTCAGCCATAAAAGGAAATGTGTGGGGGAAGTTAGAGCTGTACAATTCAGAAACTTAAAGGGACACTGTATCCAAAAAATTTTATTTCATGATTCAGATAGAGCATGCAAATTTTAAGCAACTTTCTAATTTACTCCTATTATCAAATTTTCTTTATTCTCTTTGTATCTTTATTTGAAAAGCAAGAATTTAAGTTTAGATGCCAGCCCATTTTTGGTGAACAACCTGGGTTGTCCTTGCTGATTGGACAGCACCAATAAACAAGTGCTGTCCATGGTAGTGAACCACAAATTGGCTAGCTCCTTAGCTTAGATGCCTTCTTTTTCAAATAAAGAAAGCAAGAAAACAAAGAAAAATTGATTATAGGAGTAAATTAGAAAGTTGCTTAAAATTTTGTGCTCTATATGAATCACAAAAGAAAAAATTTGGGTTCAGTGTCCCTTTAAAAGAAAGGGTTAATGGCGAGGCACTATAATTTTGCAGGTAAAGTAATTAAAGTACATATTATTATATTTTCTCTCTATCCCAACTTGTATTATGTCCCTTTAAGTGTACAATTGCATTATAAAAAAAAACAATGTACATACTTTAATTAAAAATACTTAATTGTTAAAAAAAATTTTACTATCATCTAATTTTTCAGCGAGTCATAATCCTTTTGCTGGTGGTGTGTAAATATAGGTATATATATATATATGTGTATTCATATGTATTTATAAGTTTATATGTGTATATATGTTGGCTCTAATAGTCTTGCTCAATACAGGGTTGCCACAAACCCTTCAATTTGTAAAAAGAGCATTATCTGCAAAGTGCAATAAAGCGAAGCACAATAAAACGAAGTCTGCCTGTACATACACTCACAGGCTAAAACATAAGAGCAGTGCATTAATAGTATTTCCAAAGATTAGTGTATCAGGGCTGTGGTTCTCTGTTTATAAGTGCTGTGCAGGAAATTACTGATCTGACGGCTTTTAAAGATGAAAAAATCTTTCAGTGTCACATATGTCATTGGCCCCACAGCAGATAAAAGGACAGTGTAGTCAAATTCGAAATGCACATTAGTACATTTTAATTAGAAGCATTTTGCAGTATATTTATTTAAGAAAAAATGTATCTAGTAAAAGCTGTCAACCCCAAGGCAGAACCTGCTGTGATCTGAGATGTCTGCTGAAAGAACAGGCCACATGCAGGAACTGTTAACGCTTTCACGCACGGGTGCTAATCTTTATCAATATCACAATTTTTGAAGCTGCAAGTGTTTTCTCTTTATGAATTTCTGTTATTAAAACTAAATGAAAGAGGCACTTGAATCTTAATATTTGAAATATTTGATTATAGGTTTATTTTAGCACAGACATTTTTTTTATATTTCGTTCTATCACAATTCATGCTATTGCTGAGCTCTGGTATTTTCTTCCTTGCTGTGCATTTGTCATTCTGCAACTGTCAGCTCCCCTGCATCCCCCTGTGCAGAACACGCAGAATACCACAAGGACCAGGAACAATGAATACACGCAGAGACTCCAAGATACACAGAAGCTTTCACAAACCGCACACGTGCATTGATGCTTAGTCATGCATGCAGACCTGTTTTGGGGATGTTTTGTGTACCCCTGTTCATTTAAAACAGACTCCCAGCATTCATATTGTATATTCATAATAGTGCATTTTTTTTTACATGTTGAGGGATCTAAGACGTGTGAGAAGCAGGGTTAAAAAAGAAAGGTAGTATAAACTAGTAGACTCAACACAGCACCCCAGAAACCTTCAAGGGACATGAAACCCAATTTTTTTCTTTCATGATTCAGATAGAGAATACAAATTAAAACATCATTCCAATTTACTTCTATCGTCTAATTTGCTTCATTCTTTAGATATCCTTTGTTTATGAAATAGCAATGCACATGTCTGAGCCAATCCCACGAGGCATCTATGTGCACCCACCAATCAGCAGATATTTGAGCCAATTTAGATATGCTTTTCAACAAAAGATATCAAGAGAATGGAGCAAATGACATAATAGAAGTAAATTGGAAGGTTTTTCAAAATTGCATGATCTATCTAAAGAAAAAAAAATTGGGTTTAATGTCCCTTTAAAGGAGTAGAAATGCCAACATTTAAATGATCATGGGTGCATTTCAATGTGAAATAGAAACGTTTCCATTAGCAAAAATGCTTCTAGTAAAAATGATTCCTGTTTTTCTGTGGCATTTGCACATATCCTATGAGGGCCTGTGTGTATTGCTTCTGTGAAGACGTAATTTGTGCCATACAAGCCACCACTGACTCTCTGAGATGGTGAGGTGTTTGAATACTAAAGCACGGACCCTCACAGCATATGTGTATATGCTACATAAAAACAGTAACAACTTTTATTTGAAGCATTTTGTTAATGAAAGTAAATTGCAAAAATGCTTATATTTCCTCTTGAAATGCGCCCATGCACTTCCATTTTGACCTTTCTATCCCTTTAAGGTTTCCGGGGTGCTGTGCTTTGTCTATTATATCATACTACCTTTATTTATTTTTTAGCTAACATTTTTGCTAATGGAACTTTATTGCAAAAAAATGCTTCTATTTCAAATTGAAATACACATATGCACATATCTATTTTGATCTTTATTTCCCTTTAATATGTAGTTTTGTGGTCAACATCTTGCACCCACAAATGTTATAGTCTAAAATTACCAATAGTTCCACTACAGAGCCACAATTGCACTTACACTTGAGACCAGTACTGTTGTTGTCCGGAGAGCGGAAGAGAGTTCCGTGCTTGGCACTTGTCTCCCGCTGTGTTTTAGTGTTCACTTTGGACTGGATCATGTTCCCAACACAGATGTTAACAAATGACACAGAGTTAAATATCAATTGATCTTAAGATCCTGTAACCCAACATCAATAAGCCAGCGTGTGTATATACTGGATTAGTAGAAATGACTGCTGCAGGATCAGACACAACTCTATAATAGTGGAGACAGTGCCGGAATAACAAAATAAAAAGGTTCAAAGAACGGACTGGATAAGGATAGAAAGTTGCAGGGTCAGATGCAGACTATAAATATGAGAAAGATGATCAGTTGGTGATGTACTGTAATAGCAGGGAAGGTTGCAAAAGCCTGTACTAGACTAGTAGAGAGGTACAGTGTTTAAAGGGACATTCCAGACAGAATTGGAATCCACGTGGATGCATTTAAATGTTGAATAGTAATTTTGCAATATACAGTACATGTATTAGCAAATATACTTCTAATTGAAGCTATAGCTGTTTCAAAAGTGTATTTTGGTATGCACCGTGCACCAGCATTTTAAACACATCACTTGCTCAGAGAGTTTAAGGTGCATATACCCTGTGGTAATGACTCAATGGGGCCTATCTACCTGTGTTTCTGGCGAGCCTGCAGGCTCACCAGAAACAGCAGTTATGTAGCAGCGGTCTAAAAACCGCTGCTACATAACCCTGTCCGCCTGCACTGATGAGGCGGACAGGAATAGCCAGAATTCAAGTTGATCGAGTACGATTGGGTTGATTGACACCTCCCTGCTGGCTTCCGATTGGCCGTGAGTCTGCAGGGGAGCTGTGAGCTGCTGGTGCAATGCTGAATACGTAGAGCGTATTGCTCTCCGCATTCAGCGAGGTCTTGCGGACCCGATCCGCACTGTTGGATCAGATCTGCAAGACCTATGATAAATAGGCCTCTATGTGTTAATTCCTGACATGATACAAGCCCTACTGACACTCTGAGCAGCTGCAGTATTTAAAATGCTGGTGCACTGAGAATATCTAGCTATGCTTCACATGCACGTGCAGAGAAAAATGTTAAACTGTGCTAATATTTACTAGAAGCATTTTTGCCAATACATGTATTTTGCAAATATGTTTCTATTCAAATATGTAATTCATCTATGTGCATTTAAATTTTGACCAGGATGTCCCTTTAATGCTGCACTAGAACGGCAAATAGGAATTACCGGAAAGCAAAGGAAATTAGCTGTGCCAGATATACATTTATTTATAGCAGAGAGCAGAGAAAGCGGCAAAACTTTAATAGCATAAAAAAGATGCAAATTCAGATGCAACCCTGGAATAGCAAAGACATCTGCAGAGTCAGAGGCACCACTGGAATAGTGCAGAGTCAGAAACAGTATTCAGAATATTAGAGAAAGGTGGAGAAATTGTTCAGAAATGGTAGAGATCAGTGAAGGAACTGAGCAGAGTATTACTGCAGGTTGTGGGTAAGGAATGGAGAGAAAAAGGTGCATGGCCATAAACTATACATGCTGAAATACAAAGGGATATATCTGTTAACATGAAGCTATAAAATAGCAAAGGTATATAGTCAGTACTGAAACAGCAAAGAAAGTTAAAGGGACATTCTAGCCAAAATTGGAATCCACATGGATGCATTTCGTTTGTAAATAAAATTATTTTTTTAGTATAAATCTATTAGCAAAACTGCTTCTAATTAAAGCTATAGCTGTTTCAAATGTATATTTAAGTATGCACTGTGCACCAGCATTTTAATCACAACACTTGCTCAGAGAGCCTAAAGTGATGGTACCATCTGGTAATGACTCAATTTGATCATTGCTGACATAATACAAGAGCAAAACTAAAAAAAGCTGAATCTGTAGTACAAATCAACAACAAGCGTTTATTTGTTGGCATATAATTTATGTGGGAACTCCCTCTGAATTGACGCATTTTGCACATGCAGACATCTGCTTGTGCCGAGATCATTGGGTTACAATCAGAACGCATTTAATAATACATAAGCACCATAATACAAGCCCCACTGGCGCTCTGAGCAGCTGCAGTATGTACAATGCACTTTATATTGCAAATATGTTTCTATTCAAATATTAAATTCATCTATGCGCTCTTACATTTTGACTGGAATGTCCATTTAATTTAGTACAACAGTAGTTAGACAAGACTGCTGGCAGAGTTGTGAAGGTTGTCGGTTGCATTGTTATGGCTATTATAACCTTTTCTCCATTCTCTCACAGGTATTGGTATAAAGCTGCACAGTTATTAACAGTGGAGGACAGACATTCGACCCACTGAGAAAATATGAAGTTCATTTGGAGACTGTTGGCTTTTCCCTGGTTTATATGTCTTGCAGGTAACAAACACATTCATTTTAACATTGCTCAAAGCCTGTCAGAATGTTACCTTACCTATGTAACACTGTGTCATAATCTCTGTCATTATTTGCTACATTTGGGTCATTGAGTCTATATTAGGTTTTGTTCTTATGTCTTGGTTACTGTGTTTTCTGCTATGTGTGTCATATTGTAAGGCATGTTGTACGTGTCGTATTCAGTTCCCTTTGTCTCATGGTGTCTGTCGTAGCATATGTCATAATATTTTTGTTTTACACATTTCCTAAAATAGCAAAACGCACAATATTTCATCATAAAGTAAAAGCACGCTGTGTATCTTTAAAATGTATTAATCAAAAACATTAGGGCCTATGTATGAAAGTGCGGACGGACATGATCCGCTGTAGCGATCATGTCCGTCGCACATCAGCATCAGCATTTATCATTGCACCAGCAGTTCTTGTGAACTTCTTGTGTAATGCCGCCCCCTGCAGATTTGCGGCCAATCGGCTGCTAGCAGGGGGTGTCAATCAACCCGATCGTATGCGATCGGGCGGATTGCTGTCTGCCATCTCGAGTAGCGGTCTTAAGACCCCTGCTTCTTAACTCCTGCGAACTATACATTAAAGGAACACAAAACCCAAATTTTTTCTTTTATGATTCAGATAGGGCATGCAATTTTAAACAACTTTCCATTTTACTTTTTTTTTTCATCAAATTTGCTTTTTTATCTTGTTATTCTTAGTTGAAAGCTAAACCTAGGTAGGCTCATATGCTAATTTCTAAGCCCTTGAAGGCTGCCTCTTATCTCGGTGCATTTTGACAGTTTTCACAGCTAGACAGAGCTAGTTATTGTGTACCATATAGATAACATTGTGCACATGCACGTGGAGTTACCTAGGAGTCAGCACTGATTGGCTAAAATGCAAGTCTGTCAAAAGAGCCGAAATAACGGGACAGTCTGCAGAGACTTAGATACAAGGTAATCACAGAGGTAAAAAGTGTATTAATATAACTGTGTTGGTTATGCAGAGCGGGGGAATGGGTAATAAAGGGATTATCTATCTTTTTAAACAATAAATATTTTGGAGTAGACTGCCCCTTTTATATCTAATTTGTTTAATTCTATTGTAATCTTTGTTGAAGAAGCAACAGTGCACTACTATGAGCCAGTAACATAAGGCAAATATGTGCAGTCTCCAATCAGCAGTTTCTGATCCTACCTAGAAATCCTTTTCAACAAAGGATACCAAGAGAATAAAGCAAATTAGATAATACAAGTAAATTGGAAAGTTGTTTGAAATCACATGCTGTATCTGAATGATGAAAGAAAACATCTGTGTTTCATGTCCCTTGAATCTCACTTACTAATGTTACCATGTATTGTATATCAGCACTATACCACACTATAATTATTTATTGTAAATGAACAAATAAATTCCCTAATAATGTAATATTATTTTTTTCAGCACAGTAATACCATGCAAACTACTTTTTCAATAGGAAATAATAGCATTTTCTTCTGTAACTGCCTCACTCACCTCCAATGGACTTAATAAATCACAGTTATATGAGCTGTATAAGTTGGAGATTTCGGAATGTTGAGCAGCTAAAACACTAATCCTAAATGTAAAGGGACAAAATAGACTAAATATTACATGCTCTAGCACTTCAGTGTGCTTTTTTTATATATATAATTTTTATTGAGGTAAACAAAAGTAGAACAATACATAATAACCACTTACACGAGTCCTCAACCCGTGAGGACATATTATAGTAGTATACAATATTAGTCTTATAGCAAGCATTGCCAACAGCATTAAGACAAAGCATAAGTAATACTGTATTATTCAATTTTCTAGCATTGTAATACAACCTATGTGGTTAGGAGAGATGATAAACAAACCTCTAATTTTTAGCATAGACATATATTGACCATATAAGTATACTTGCATCTAAAAATAATAACATATAGGGTCACGTTAGGACCCTTAAACTATATTTACATTAATACATTAATCTAATACGATGTCATATAGATTATCTCAAGGAAAGGTGAGGTAGAAAGGGTCTAGAGGTAAATATACTGGGGTAATGAGTAATTAAGCATGGACTACTGGTCATTAACTGGAAATGAAAGCTTAGTAGGAGTCTCCAACTCTACATATATCCTGCTTAAACTAAAGGTGTACAATGGGACTCAACAGCTAACTGTTAACTGCAATTTAGCAACTGTTCATCTCTTGCAAAACAGCCCTGAAAAGAAAATATATCACCCAAAGACTGAGAATGAGTTCTCTTCCAAATATAACATAATCTCAAAGGGTCAGATAGGATATTTCTCAAGTGTATAAGTTCAAAATATAGGGGTACAAGATCCTGTGTCAGGAACTTATAATGGCATATAAATCTCACCTATAAGCATATATAGTAAAATGTAGCGTGAATAACTAGTAGGGGGAATTGGATTACTATCTAGTTGGAGTCTGAGTTTAACAATTCTACTGAGACCATTTCAAAATATTAAGCGCATTATTCTCCTCTTCGTCACTATAAAAAATCTGATCATATTCTAAACATATCACATGCGTAAACAGACAACGACCGTTCAAGAAATACAGTGTTCAAGATATATATAAGTGGGGGCTAGAATTTACTGCCACCTAAGAGAAGTATATGTATTCCCCTCACAACAAGCCTTATCTCAATGGTAATACGTGTTACGGTTACCCTTAGTCTCGCTGAGAGATGGACCGCTTAGTAGCCTGGATTCCTATTGCTGAAGAGGGGAGAAACTGCTTTCCATAGTATTCTATATGAGTCTCGCAAATGTAGAATAATCCCCCTTAGCTGTAGTACAGCTAGGATACCCTTCTGCCCACAAAAACGAGTCAACGCTGCGATTGAGGGACAACCAAGAACTGAGGACTGGGATGCCCAGCCTGCTTTTTATTTAGGTTACATGCACACAGGGCACTCCCAGGGGGGGAAGCATAAAATCCCCCATCACACATTTAGACAAAGCCCTTGGACAGGCCACCGCAGATAACAAGTACACACAAGAAAACAATTGAGTCCTTCTTATCACCTAGCAGTGAATGCTTATCACAAACTTAATTACAGTACACAATATGCTAGGAAACCTGCCTCAGAAAATAGTTTTCTCAAAACTGAACAGAGTTAACCCTTTATGAAATGATACTTGTTACAGTTTTCTTGGAGCCCTTCTTAGGCGCTGGCTTGGCTGGTTCAGGCATTGCTGCTGGGAAATAAGTTTCTTCACAACAAAATAACTAATGCTTCTGTAACAGTGCTCCCTTTCTGTGGAACACTCTGGCAGACACGGTCTGACCCCTTTTCGGGGCAGACTAAGGCTGTCCAGACCGCTGGTTATGCGGGGCTGAGGTCGGTTTGTCTGGACAACCCGTCGGCGTTGCCATTCTGTTTCCCAGGTCTGTAAGTAATGGTGAAATTGAAGGGTTGCAACGATAAACTCCAACGTAATAGCCTGCCATTATCTCCAGAGACCCGGTTCAGCCACACCAACGGGTTATGGTCGGTGACCAGAGTGAACTCCTGCCCATATAAATAGGGAGTCAATTTCTTTAATGCCCACACCAAAGCCAAACACTCCTTTTCGACCGCTGCATAGCTGACTTCGCGGGGCAGGAGCTTCCGGCTGATGTAGGCAACTGGATGCTCCCCTCCATCTTCGCCTACTTGGCTGAGGACGGCTCCCAGCCCGAACATGGAAGCATCTGTGTGGACGATAAAACGTTTGTTAAGGGCTGGAGCCGCCAAGACAGGAGCGTTAATTAGAGCATTTTTGAGAGCCTGGAAAGCCGTTTCACAGTGGGGAGACCACAGGACCTGTCGAGGTAAGTTCTTCTTGGTCAAGTCAGTCAGGGGTTTGGCAAGTGTGCTGTAGTCTGGTACGAACCGTCTATAGTACCCTGCCGTGCCCAGGAAGGCTAGGACCTGAGTCTTAGTGATGGGGGTGGGCCAATTGGCGACAGCTTCTATCTTGGCCGGCTCTGGTCGCTGCTTTCCACACCCCACCCGGTGACCCAGGTACTGTACCTCGGCCATCCCAAAGTGGCATTTTTCTGGCTTCAGAGTCAGGCCAGCAGCCCGGATCTGATCCAGAACCATTCCTATGTGAGCTAAGTGGTCCTCCCATGACTCACTGTGGATCGCTATGTCGTCCAGGTAGGCGCAAGCAAAACTCTGGAAGCCATCCAGGAGCCTATCCACCAAGCGCTGGAATGTAGCTGGGGCATTCTTCATCCCAAACGGCATTACCCTAAACTGATATAAGCCGAATGGGGTGACGAATGCTGACTTGGGGATAGCCTCCGGGGCCAGGGGAATCTGCCAGTAACCTTTGCAGAGGTCAATAGTGGTCAGGTAATTTCCCCTGGCTATACGATCGAGTAGCTCGTCTACCCTGGGCATAGGGTAAGCGTCCGTCACGGTCTTTTCATTGAGCCTCCGATAGTCTACGCAGAACCGGGTGGTCCCATCTTTCTTGGGCACCAAGACAACTGGGGAGGCCCAGGGACTATCGGAGGGCTCAATTACCCCGAGTTGGAGCATCTCATCGATCTCCTTCTTCATTCCTATCCTAACTGCTTCGGGGATTCGGTACGGAGCCTGGCGCAAGGGAGCTTGTCCCGGAGTATCTACCTGGTGGGTGGTTAAAGTAGTGTACCCTGGCTTCGGGGAGAAGGTGAGGTGTTTGGACTGTAGGAGTTGGTTGAGCTGCTCCCTTTCAGTGGGGCTAAGTCGGTCTCCTATCTGAACCTGAGCCACTATACCTGTGGGGAGACTCTTTTCTAATAGGTCTGGAATGGGTAGACTGTCGGGGCCTTCCTGAGGGGAACAACATACGGCCGTCACGTTCTCTGGTCGCTCAAAATATTCCTTGAGCATGTTTACATGGAATGTCTTTCTAAGATTGTTGTCGTGGCAGCTAGCTATCACATAAGTGGTGTCTCCCCTTTTCTCTACGATCTGGTAGGGGCCCTGCCAGGACGCCTGCAATTTGTCTGTCTTCACCGGCTTAAGTACTAACACCTTTTGTCCTATGGTAAAGATTCTCTTTCGGGCCCCCCGATCGTACCATACTTTCTGTCTTCTCTGGGCCGACTGGAGATTAGCCCGCACGGATTTGGCTAATTGCTCCATTCGGTCCCTGAGTTCCAGCACGTATGGCACAATGGGGACACCGTCAGTCTCCATCTCTCCCTCCCAGTGCTCCCGGATCAGGTTTAGGGGTCCCCGTACCTTTCTTCCGTAGAGCAACTCGAAGGGAGAGAACCCTGTCGTTTCCTGGGGCAACTCCCGATAAGCAAAAAGGAGGTGCGGCAGGAAGCGTTCCCAGTCTCGGTATTCCTGAGTGAACGTCTTGAGCATTTGCTTGAGGGTCCCATTGAACCTCTCACACAGCCCGTTCGTCTGGGGGTGGTATGGGGAGCTCAGGAGGGACTTAATTTTGCAAACCTGCCAGAGTTGTTGGGTCAATTCAGCCGTAAATTGGGTGCCTCGGTCGGATAGGATTTCTTTTGGAAATCCTACCCGGGAGAACACCTGTACTAGTGCATTCGCTACCGTATCCGCTTGTATGTTGGATAGGGCGACAGCCTCTGGGTACCTGGTAGCGTAGTCCACTACGGTAAGAATGTAGCGCTTACCGGAGGGACTAGGGGTAGCCAGTGGTCCCACTAGGTCAATAGCAACCCGGCTGAAGGGTTCCTCTACAATGGGCATATTTACTAGATGGGCTTTAGGGTGATCGCCTCGCCTTCCTACTCGTTGACACACATCGCAGGTGTTACAGTAAGTTCTAACGTCGGCGTGTACCCCTGGCCAAAAGAACGTGTGAGTAATGCGGTGTAGGGTACGGGTTACAGCTAGGTGGCCTGCTAAGGGGATGTCATGGCCTATCTTGAGGATTTCTTGACGGTATTTGTGGGGCACTACCAGCTGTCGCCTACGCTGTCCCCTTTTCTCTGTCCAGCGGTATAGTTTCCCTTTTTCCCATAAGAATGTTTCATTATCTGCCCCGCCCCCTCCGGTCTCTGCTCGTTCCCGGTACTTTTGTAAGGTCGGGTCAGTCTTAGACTCTGTCTCGAAAGCATCTGGGGTGTCCCAGGGTATGGGGCCTAACATGTCAGGCAATGTCGGGGTAGGTCTTACCTGTGTCTCCCGCACTGGTGAGAGTTCTCGCTCCGTCCGGGCTTGGGCCCGTGTAGTCACTGGGTCCGCCTCGTTGTTGCATACTGGAGCATAGGCAGAAGTCATGGGGCCCAAATCATTGCCCAGTAGTACTTCGGCAGGTAAATTATCCATTATGCCCACGTTCACAGCCCCCTTTCCCGCTCCCCAATCAAGATGCACTTTAGCTGTTGGAATTTTGTACACATCCCCCCCCGCCACTCTAACGGCCACAGTCTGTCCAGATCGCTTGTGCTCCGGCACCAAATGACTCTGTACCAGCGTGATAGTAGCCCCTGTGTCTCTCAATCCCTCGGTAGATCGCCCCTCGAGCCATACCTTCTGCCGATGGTGCTGGCGGTTATCTGAGGCAGCATATACAGGGTCCGCCTCGTGAAGCGGCCCCAAATATTCCTCCATAGGGGCCTCTTGGTTAACACAGAGGGTCCGGGCCGGACGATATGCCCCAGAGGGGTAATTGTAATTCCTGGGTGTCTGGTGCGTATTAAGGGGGCAGCTAGCCATGAAATGCCCTGGTTGCTTGCATCGGTGGCAAGTCGGTCTGGGACGCTCAGAGCTGTTATTGGGTGGTCCTGAGTGTCGGGCGGGCCCTGCGGGCACCGGGGCTCGGAATTCAGCACGAGGGGGTGCACGGTAAACCTCTCTGGGTTCGTGAAGACGGGAGTCATAATGTTCATCGGCCAATTTGGCTGCTTCTTCTAAGGTAGAAGGTCGCCTGTCTCGCAGCCATTCCTTCCCTTGCTGTTCCATGCCATTATAAAAATGTTCTAAGAGAAACAATTGTAAAATTTCCTCACCAGTCACCGCTTTACTTCCGCTCATCCAGTGATTTGCCGCTCTCCGCATTCGGTGCGCCCATTCCATATGGGTATCGTTAGGCTTCTTTTTCGTGCCCCGAAACTGTCGGCGATACGCGTCCGGAGTTACTGCGTACCGTCGCAACAGTGTCTCCTTAACTAGCTCATACTGTGTCACTTCCTCAGCACCCAGAGTACGAAAGGCTTCCAGGGCTCGCCCGGATAGTTTCCCAGACAATATCGTGGGCCACTCCCTGTTGGGAATCTGGTGCAGGGCACATTGCCTTTCGAAGTCCGCCAAATATTCATCAATCCCTGTCTCGCTCTCTAGGAAGGGTCGAAATGCCGCATAGGGTATCTTGGGCCTCCCAGCATTTTCGACAGGGATGATTACCTGCGGGGCTTCAGCATTGCGGTGTGCGTTCGCTAGGTTGAGTTCGTGGGCTCGAGTCTCTCGTATATCCTTGTCCGCTTCCGCCATCAACTGCTGTACCAATTCCATGGAGGGGTTCGGCCCGTACAGTGAGAGCCTCTCCCAAACAATCCTGGTTTTTTCGTCACTAATCGTGGTCGGTGTTTCCGCCATTGTGAAGCTCTGATCCAGTTCGGTCAATTCTGCGATCAGCTCTCTCCTCGGCCGGTTGCTGGCGTACCCCCCTCTGCTTTCAAGTAAATCCTTTAGGGTTGTACGCTTCAATTTTTCGTAAGCGCTCTCCATCCGTTCTGTACCTCTCCTAGGAAATCCAGGAAAAATCCCACCGCTGCCGCCAAATGTTACGGTTACCCTTAGTCTCGCTGAGAGATGGACCGCTTAGTAGCCTGGATTCCTATTGCTGAAGAGGGGAGAAACTGCTTTCTATAGTATTCTATATGAGTCTCGCAAATGTAGAATAATCCCCCTTAGCTGTAGTACAGCTAGGATACCCTTCTGCCCACAAAAACGAGTCAACGCTGCGATTGAGGGACAACCAAGAACTGAGGACTGGGATGCCCAGCCTGCTTTTTATTTAGGTTACATGCACACAGGGCACTCCCAGGGGGGGAAGCATAAAATCCCCCATCACACATTTAGACAAAGCCCTTGGACAGGCCACCGCAGATAACAAGTACACACAAGAAAACAATTGAGTCCTTCTTATCACCTAGCAGTGAATGCTTATCACAAACTTAATTACAGTACACAATATGCTAGGAAACCTGCCTCAGAAAATAGTTTTCTCAAAACTGAACAGAGTTAACCCTTTATGAAATGATACTTGTTACAGTTTTCTTGGAGCCCTTCTTAGGCGCTGGCTTGGCTGGTTCAGGCATTGCTGCTGGGAAATAAGTTTCTTCACAACAAAATAACTAATGCTTCTGTAACAATACGATTGTATGTAGAATACATAGTGATCGCTTGGAGTCCCATACTCAGGTTAACAAACTGTTCACTGAAGTCCATAAATCTTGGTATGATAATAGCGCCAGGAGAACATATAAGTGTAACTGGTCATTAGTTGCAGCCATCTTAGCATAACAAGCAAGATAGGGGATACACTCTGTCCACTATAAGGAAGGGGACACCTACGGTAAATGTATAAACAGGGGCAAACATTAAAGTCTGGGTAACCTTAATATCAGTCCACTTGCTGTCAACCACAAATGACCCTACTCCGGCTTTCTCAGGCAGCAATTTGCATCCTGTTCTGGTGAAGGAGTTCAGACCGTTGGACCAGAGGAGGTATAGCAAACTTTTATTACAGGGCTGCGTGTCTGTGACTTCAACTGCACTCGAACAAGGCAGCCATAGTATGATCAGGGAGTCTTGGCCCAACTGACTGTGCGAGCACCCAGCGATTTCCCCTGTGTGAGGCAACCAAACAAGTGAATAGGGCATCGTGATCGGGCAGCTAGGGCCCCTCGCCTCCAACCATGACCCATCTTGCAGGGTACTCAAACAATCATGAGGATCGCTCTGTGCGGGTGATGATTTGTCGGGTAAATGGGTTAATTGAGCTGTAGCCCGTATCTCTGAATCTGCAGCTCTCCATGCGGTCAAGCTGTCACACGGCGTCTCCTTGCCTTCAAGCTCCAACTCCCGCTGCTCTGGTAGCAATGGCGCGTCTAAGGACAATTGCCAGCGATCCTGAGATCGGGTCTCACTGAGCTTAGTACCCTTTCCCAAGCGCTCAAACTGCTGAATCAGTTCAACTTTGAGATCTGCAAAGAGAGCTTGGAGAACTTGCTGAAAATCTTCCATGATGAGTAGCGTTTAGAACCGTGTAAAATACCCCCAATAGGTCCAAGATAAAAATTAAGGGCTTGAGAGAATGTTAGTATCTGCGTACTTTGTAACCTGAAACAGGAGCTGGGGGGGTAGATGAAGGTCCAGGCCGCAATAGGGCCTCCGCTGTGCACCTCCTCTATTATGGTCTGCTGGGCTGAATTGTCATGGAAGGAAAATATATAGATCTGTTCCTTAAATGTTCAAGTGAACGATACCACTCAGGGAAACTATAAATTATATGTTGGTTAGGCAATAAACAGCGAATTTAATTAATTAAGTCTCAGCCCATGTTGAAAGCAGCCATCTTGGTCGATGGTCGGACACGCCCCCCTCCACTTCAGTGTGTTTAACCTCCACAAAGGGATTAAACACACAGTAGAAGTGCCACTTGGGACCTGTGGTGCACTTCTGGTCATAAGAGGAACCCCCTGATCCAGTCACATCTGAGTTGTGCAACTAGCGGGTTCCGCTTGCACTTCTACTGTGAGCTCAGGAGCATGCACGTTTCTTTAGCCATCTGGTAGCAGTGTTTGCAACCATGTTTAAAGTGATGTTATACATAGTTGCAAACATTGTGCCACAGAATGCTAAAGATAAGTGCAAGCTCAGCTTCCCTAGGTTTACTCTTCAACAAAGGATACCAAGAAAACAAAGCAACTTTGGTAATAGGAGTCAATTGGAAAGTTATATAAAGTTGCATGCTGTATCTGAATCATGAACGTTTCATTTTAACTTTACCCTTTAATTAAGGAAGAATTTTAAATATGGATGCTACATAACTATCTACTGAAGAAGAACTTTGGTAACATCCTTTTGATGTATTAAATCTTACCTTTTTTTAGTTTTTGCGTACGGGCTAATCTGGAATGTTACTCCACCATGTTTGGGTGATTCAGAGGTTATACACTCCTTTCAAAACTATTAATTTAATAGGGAGCTTGCATTGAAGTACAATTAACCAATTGTTTTAAGTGTAGTTTTATTTCATTTATGTGGATGTGGATGTTTACGATATTTATACAATATGATGTTTTGGTAATGTTTATTAGTTATAGCCCTATATAAAGGTTGTCGACTGTTGCATGACAAAGAAACGTGGCCTCTAACTGGTTTAAATAGCCTGGTGATATCTGAGGTACCCTACGGGTTGGAGTACCTACCACACTCTAGCAGCAGGAGGTTTCGACATTTGTTGATGAAGAGATGGGCAGGCTTTTAGGAAGAGGAGGATATTGCAGGTGTTTTGGCCTGGAGTTCCCTCCCCCTCTTTTGCAGTAGGTCATAAGAACTCCAGAAACCTCACTGCATCTCTTTGGGTGGAACATTCTCCGTTGCTGCTTCCAGTGGAGCTGCTAACCTCTGGCTGTTCTTAGGGGCCCATGTTCTGATAATTTGGGGCCCACTTGCATTCAGCCTATGTTAAAAGTTTACTGGGTTATAATGCATACAGTTTATATATGTGTGTGTATGTATATATATATATATATATATATATATATATATATATATATATACTGTATATATTAATATATATGTATATATATATATATATAAATCAGCAAAGTAAGGGAGTCACTCACAGGGTCTTGTAGTGAAGAACAAAGTTTGTTCTTCACTACAAGACCCTGTGAGTGACTCCCTTACTTTGCTGATTTGTATTTCACTTAGAGTGCACCTGGGGGCTAGACATGTGCATGGCAAAAAAATTTGGTTCTGTTCGGTTCGATTCAGATTTTTTTGAATTTCGGTTCGGATCGATTCGAATTCGGTAAAATTTGAATCAATTCGTTTCGGATTCGTTTCGGATTCATTCGGATAAATTCGGCTGGATTCGGCTCGGTTCGGAAATTCGTAATTTCGGTAAGTGTTAGGTGGGATGTGCTGTGTATTAGACTAGTATTATGTACTGTATATTAGGTGTAACCCATAGCAGAGTGATATAACCTAATATACTGTACAATACTAGTGTAATCCATGGCCATCCGAATCTACCGAATAAATCCGAACTAATTCGAATTTATTCGGTAGATTCGGCACTATTTTAATTCGGAAATTCGAATCGATCCGAATCCCGAATTATACGAATTGGGCCGAATTTCCGAATCGATCCGAAACAAATCTCACCTTTCTACCCGGGGCACCACGGGGCGGTTTTGGGCCTTTACGATTTATCAGGAGTGCTTCTACCATCCTCCTTTGCTATATATATATATATATATATATAAAATAAATGAGACCGGCATCAAGTCTTGTCTTCCACTCTGGCGTGTGTGTTTTTTCTTCTAGTTGGTACGTTTATAGGTTTTCATGAAGGCATGAGAGGTACTATAGGCCTATAATCCCTTAATCTGTGCTACTACAGAGGTAGAAATTTGCTTCAAAAACAAGTGAATCATATTTACAGCATATTTCCAGTCTGGATAGATGAGGGTTCACCCATGTACAAAGTTTCTGTATGTTATGTTGCTCTGATGGGAAAGGATAATCTTCCTTGCTCCCAGTCAAGACATCTGAGTTTCCTGACCTGCTTACTCGTATTAGTATCAGACTGGGGGGGGGGGGGGGAGGAACCCGGCCCATGTTTGCTTTTTCTGATGGTTGATGATGTGGAACTAATGTTAGAAGAGTGGATACATTACTTGTCATCTGCATGCAGTGCGTGCACGAGTGCATTATGTCTTGGATAATAACTTTTAATGGTGGGGAATTTAAGCAGTGTGATCTGCATTATTGATTTATTTGGCTTTTAGCAATACAGTGATCCGTGCAATTGATTAAATATGGTTTATATAGCATGGTTATAAAAGTATTTTTAATATACTGGATGTACATTTGATCTGGGTATATGATAAGTAATCGTCAGGGCAGACTAACCATTTATTTGCTTCATTGCCCTAAATTTGAATGTTGCTGTAATTTATTGACAGTAAATACTAGACATGTGCACAGACAAAACAAATATATTTTTTGTTTATAGCAATCAATTTGTCTGACATTTTTTCATTGGTTTGTTCAGAATTTGTTACTTACCAGAAATCGGTTCATCAGTTACTGCTTATGGGGAAAGTCTTCAGACAGCATGTGGGCAGCCGGACAGCAGCTAAAAAGAAAGTTAATGTAATAGCTAGTGCTGCTGTCACTAGCCTTTATTTACACTTTCAAAATAAAAGTGAAACTTACATTCTTAGCTAACACAAGTCAGATATCCTTTAAAGGGGTAGAAAGGCCAAAATTAAAATGTGCATATGTTGAGAGAGATTGTGCACCAATATTCGAGCTTAGATTGCTGGTGGTAGTGTGTATTGCTTCTGTAAAAATGCAATTTGTGTCACATAAACCACTGCCTACTCTCAGAGAAGGTGTGGTGTTTGAATACGGGTGCACAGGCCCTTGTAGCATATGTGCGTATGCTGCATAAAAACAGTAAATACTAGAAGCATGTTTGCTAATCAAAGTATATTGAAAAAATGCTTCTATTTCAAATTGAAATGTATTCATGTACATTTCCATTTCAACCTTTCTATACCTTAAAGTTATATCAGTTGTGCACTTCCAAATAATGCTCATAGGTTTATTTATAGGCACTTTCCTTTCATTCTTATTGGAATGGGTACAAAGGCTTAAAGGGACAGTAAAGTAAAAACTAAACTTTCATGATTCAGAAAGAGCAGGCAGTTTTAAACTACTTTATTTCTATTTTCAAATTTGCTTTGTACTCTTGGTATCCTTTGTTGAAAAATAAGCTCCAGAGCAGAAAAGCACTACTGGGATCTATTGGCAAGAGGCATATAGGTGCAGTCACCAATCACCAGCTAGCTCCCAGTAGTGCATTGCTTCTTCTAAGCATACCTAGGTATGCTTTTCAACAAAGGATACCAGTAGAACAAAGCTGACCCAAGGAAGTTTCATTTTAACTTTGCTATTTTTTTTAACATCTATCAGCCAATGAGCATTAATAGAAAGTAAATGTTAGACATACACAACTGATACTTCTGTTTTTGTTTGTTTACATTTAAACAGCTTTTGTGTCACATTTTCAGGCAAAAAAAAAAAAAAGAATAAATTAATCAAATTTGCTCTTTCAATGGGACGGCAGATTTTTTTTAGTATATGTCCCTTTAACCAAAAGCTGATTAAAGAAAGGTGGTTATTTTGGGTTGTTTATCCGGTTGTCTGTGTCACAATGAATGCCGGTGACTTCTCATGTTTAGTCACACAGTGGTCTCATGTATGTCACACACTTTGTCCTAGCTTTTGTGACACATTAATTGCCCTGGTATCATTGTAATGTTATATCTTAATATCTGTGTCACTATTACATTCTCCATGTTACTCTTTGTTCCGGTGACTGTGTCATAATGTGACTGTCACATATACAGTAGCTGTTTATTGGGAACAACTGGTTCTTTTTCATGCTGTTAGAGAAATTGGTTTGTAATTAGATTTATACAGCATATCATCTCATTTGCATATCCAATTTATTTTTCCTGTTTTAATTTGCTTGAATCGCATATATCAGTACTTAAGTTATCATGTGTGACATAGATAATAGAGCTCTCACTGCAAGGTGACATTATGACACAGACAATAGAGACATTACTATACTTTGACAATGTGGCACAGATGCAGTATTATAGATTTCAGTGCAGTGAGACCAAGGCCGGATTGGCCTACCAGGATACCAGGAGATTTCCCGGTGGGCTGCAGCAGCTGAGGCTGGAAAGCTACACATTAAAGGGGTGATGAATGGATGCAATTGGGTTGTAGGGTGCATATATAACAACAATATGGCACTTTTTTTTAATGCAAACTAATATAATTCTAAAAATAAAAATATTGGGGTAAGTAGTATCCCAGTAATCCCCTTTGAGAAATATGGGGTGTACAAATTTTACTGACTCAACACAGGTAATATAATTCTTAATGCTGGACAACAAAGTGATGCAGTTGGGACTTATTTTAATGTACCTCTAAGCACAGACTTACAGTCATAGTTTATTCAATGAGCACTAAACGCATGTATATACACTTCAGTAGACAATAATCTGAAAAATTCTATCAAAGACCATAAATCAGTGTCTAGATTAATTCTGTTTAAGATATCCTATAAAATGTACTCATTAAACACTGTTACACTGAAAACATTGTAGGCATGTGCATTCAGCGGTTTCGGATACCTCCGAATGCGGAAGAAAATGACCGCTTGAGGCATTTGGATCTCTTTGGAGCCGGATTTCTTCTTGTGAAAGTGCAACACGCAAAGATCTGGATCTTAGCGTGTCGCACTTAAATTCGGCTCCGAAAAGAAATAAATTCCACAAGCAGCCACCTTCTTCCACATTCAGAGGCATACAAATCCTCAGAATGCACATGCCTCATTTTTAGCCTTAAGGAGGCATTAAACCCCAAATTATTATTTCATGATTCAGATAGAACATGCAATTTTGAAACAACTTTCTAATTTACTTCTTTTACCAAATTTTCTTTGTTCACTTAGTATCTTTAGTTGAAAAGCAGGGATGTAAGCTCAGGTGCCGGTGTCTGGAGCACTATATGACAGCAGTTTTGTAAGAATGTTATCCATTTGGAAGAGCACTAAATAGCAGCACTATTTCCTGCATGTTGTGCACCTACTTAGATATCTCTTTAACAAAAATACAATGGGAACAAAGCAAATTTGCTAATAGAACTAAATTGGAAACTTTTTTAAAATTATATGCTCTGTCTGAATCACAGAAATTGTTTGGGTTTCATATCCTTTTAAAGTATAGTGAAAATGTTAGTCCAGGATACAGATAATGGAGACTTATACATGGTATGATAGTATGGGGTAGATCAGGGGTCAACAAATCTGTTTAAAATTTAGGAGCTAGTAAAAATATAGATATATGAATAACCCAAAAAGTTAGGAGCCAGGAGTAAAATTCTAGGAGCCACTGTCTCCCTGGCTACTAGGTATGTTGAGCCCTGCTCTACATAATAGAAACTGATACTTGGCAAGATTCCATAATCCTCAGCAAAACTGGCAAAGGGGAAATTTGAAACTATTTCTAAGAATTCATTAAATACCATCTTGTTTAGAATATTCCATTTACAAAGTTGGCACACTGATTCTTCATTAATCATTCATGGGCATACTTTTACTTTTAGATAGACTTCGCTGGCTATGTAACAATTCTGTTTCAGTATTCAATAAGATTAGGGTGAGTGATTGATGAGATCGGCAAGATTTGTCAATTTTTCTGACCATTAAGACTTGGGTCCCTATAATCTAAAATTCGCCAGATGGGATGGAAAACCTCCTTGATACACTCAGGGGATGCACTCAGCTAGCCCTGTGTGCTGCAAGGTCCCCTCTGCCAGAAAGTAATCAAATCTGCTGAAAAGAGAAACTTAAAGGGACACCAGAATTGTTATTGTTTAAAAAGATAGATAATCCCTTTATTACTCATTCCCCACTTTTGCATAACCAACACAGTTATACTAATACACATTTATTTTTTACCTCTGTGATTACCTTGTATCTAAGCCTCTGCAGACTGCCCCTTATTTTAGTTCTTTTGACAGACTTGCATTATAGCCAATCCGTGCCCTCTCATAAGTAACTCCACTAGTGTGAACACAATGTTATCTATATGAAACACAAGGACTAACACCCTCTAGTTGTAAAAAACTGTCAAAATACATTCAGATAAGAGACTGCCTTCAGGGCTAAGAAATTAGCATATGAGCCTACCAAGGTTTAGCTTTCAACTAAGAATACCAAGAGAACAAAGCAAAATTGCTGATAAAAGTAAATTGGAAAGTTGTTTAAAATTGCATGCCCTATCTGAATCGTGATGAAAGCCGAGGCAGAAAACCGAATTTTACGATAAAAAAACACACACCGAATTGTGTACTTCTGAATATAAATTTCACAGCATTGTTGTATGTTCAGGTTAGGTTTATCATTATTTCTGTGTGTGTACTAAATATTATTTACTGCTTAATTTTAATACACATTTTACCATAAAAATTGTGTTGTTTTTTTTTGCAAAACATTTTATTTTCAGTATCTTTTTCATTTTTAATATTTTGTTTGTTACATACAATTTTTTTATTTGATTTTTGTGAGCCTTAACGTAAGCAGCCCTTTGCAAGACACAATGATCGCAAGTAAAAAATAGTTTTTAGAGAATTCCACTGGAGAGATTTCTTAAATAATCTTACAATCCAAGAAATCTTTAAATACTAGGGCCCACAATGAACTGAGTTTAAAAAAAAAAAAAAAAAAACTTTATTAAATATTATTAAATCTTTCTTCACATTTAAGGCGAGAGCTCATAATGTTAAACTTACCATCTGGGGTAAATATTTTCCCATTTCTCAAGCAGCTGAAGCTGGAGGACTTGGCACATGTTAAAAAGTGGTTGTTATTAGGGATGGGCGAATGTTTTGCAACATTCAAAAAATAAAACAAATTTTAACACGTTTGTTCATTCGTTTCAAATTTCAAATGTTTGTACAACTTTCTAACATATGTTTAATGTAATAGTATTTCTAATGCTTTCTTTAAATATAATATTCAATTCAAAATTTTTCTAATAATTCAATTCGAATTATGCAATGTTCAAATTCGAAAAATTCAAATTGATACATTTGTAATACTATTTCTAATGCTTTCTTTAAATGTAATAATCAAATTATGCAATAATTGAAATAGAAACATACAAATTTATATATTTGTATCTATTATGTATCAATTTTCTAATTTCCCTACCACATGAACTATTGAACTTCTGAATAGTATTTGTTAAATAAAATGTTAGCGGACGATCTAATTATGATCATTCAAAATCGAAAGTGACATTCGAAAAACTGTAAATAACATTCAATTATGGAATTTGTAAGAATATTCGTTCTTAGTAACATTCGATTATGTAAATCGAATTTCTACAATAACATTCATTCTAACATTCGAATTTGAATATAAGCACATTCACCCATCCCTAGATATTATCCAAGGAGCAGGAGTTCAAACACCCTGAACTTGCTTATTCGGAGTGATTGACAGGCCTTGCTCCCTCGTGAATGGTAAAGAGAGAGCAGCAGCAGTACTGCACAAGGAAATACTTGTGCAAAGTTAAATGCAGGCAACAGATGTGCTTGTCTTTCTATGATTTAAAAAATGGGACCCATAGTGTTTTAATATAGTGTTATAAAAATGTAACAAAAATGTGCTGCACATTATGCATTGCTTATTTTTGTAGACTCCTGGGGGCCTATCTATCAAGCTCTGAATGGAGCTTGAGGCCCTGTGTTTCTGCCGAGCCTGCAGGCTCGCCAGAAACAGCAGTTATGAAGCAGCGGTCTAAAGGCCGCTGCTCCATAACCCTGTCCACCTGCTCTGAGCAGGCGGACAGACATCGCTGGAATTTAACCCGATCGAGTACGATCGGGTTGATTGACACCCCCTGCTGGCAGCTGATTGGCCGCGACTCTGCAGGGGGCAGCGTTGCACCAGCAGCTCACAAGAGCTGCTGGTGCAATGCTGAATACGGAGAGCGTATTGCTCTCCACATTCAGCGATGTCTGTCGGACCTGATTCGCACTGTTGGATCAGGTCCGACAGACATTTGATAAATTGGCCTCCTGGTGTTACACTGTTAGATGGATAAGTAGTCTGTTTCGTTGTTGTTCATTTAAAAAATATTTGACCTTTTATTTCTTTTTTTTTTTATTTCATTTGTGATGGGTCCATTACTTCCTGTCACAAACCCACAAGGGGGCTGTGGTCTCTACAGGAGGGCAAAGTAGCAACTTTTCCTTTGAGGAGTTGGTAGGAAATATTTGCTCTAGCTGTAGTTAGTTTACTGACCATACTCAGTAGACGAGGTTTTTATATCAGGTGACAGTAGAACTTAAGTTTTTTTTATGGTAGCTATCTTATCTGCAGGCAGTGGCTATACACTGATAATTTCTAAGTGCTAATTTAGCAAGATAATAAGTAAATAGTTTGCTGTTTTTTATAAAACAGGCTGTTTCTTTTTATGTTTACTTTGATTTAGCATATTTGTTTTTACTAAAGGAGCACTGTTTCATATTCCTTTAAAATCTTTACATGACAAAAAAGAGTTCTATTAAAGATGAAGAAATAAAATGATTTCCCAATTTTTATTTGTTATTGTACTATTGCTTGCATATAATTATGTGTCTAATCACTGCAAAGGGTTTAAATATATAAGTAACAACAGTTCAAAAGCAGCAATGCATTGCTAAGACCTAACTGAACACATCTAGGGTGCCAAAGACAAGAGACATACGTGTGTAACCACCAATAAGCAGCTAGCTCCAAGTAGGGCATTGCCTATCTAGGTATGTTTTCTAACAAAGGATACCAAGAGAACATATTTTCCATTTAATAATAGAAGTACAATGAAACCTCTCTTAAAGGGATACTAAACCCATTTTTTTTTCTTTAATGATTCACGTAGAACTAGGAAATTTTAAGCAACTTTCTAATTTACTCCTATTATCAATTTTTATTCGTTCTCTTGCTATCTTTATTTAAAAAGCAGGAATGTAAAGCATAGGAGCCGCGCCATTTTAGGTTCAGCACCATGGATAGCACTTGCTTATTGGTGGCTAACATTCAGCCACCAATAATCAAGCTTAACCCAGGTTCTCAACCAAAAATGGGCTGGCTCCTATGCTTTACATTCCTGCTTTTTAAATAAAGATATCAAGAGATCAATGAAAAATTGATAATAGGAGTAAAATAAAAAGTTGCTTAAAAGTGCATGCTCTATCTGAATCATTAAAGAAAAAATGTGCGTTTAGTGTCCCTTTAAACTTGCATTTTCTATCTGAACAATGGAAGTTTAAGTTTGACATTGTTTTCCCTATAAGGCTACATTGCCTGGTTATTCACCAAGACGGGATAGTCCACCTAGACAGGCAGATTCATTTTCTGAGTGGGAATTTGACTATCATTAAGATAGTAAATTAAATTGAGATTAAATTGAGCAAAAATCACATCAATATGGCATCAAGGTTTGTAATATGGGTATTTTCTTTTATGCACTAAGTTACCCCTGGAAAGAGATCAGAAACACTTCAGTAAACACTGCTGCGGCTGGAGGGAGGAGCTGGAGCACAGTCTGGTTAGAGGGATAGTGAGATCCTCTAGTAAGGGGCAATAACACTTCCTACAATACACTAAATCTAAGCCTGTCATCAGTCCTTCTGTGTGATCACCCCACACTGTGCGGAACACATGGTGCTTACATTTCTGTGTGGCTTGCTCTGAGGACCATTGCACCTTAAGTGGGTGAGATTCTGTGACAGGTCTCAGGTCCAAAGGCAACCATTCAACCCTTCATTAGTTGTAATTTGCTTTCATTAAACAAAGTGTATAGATTATATACATATAAATACAGTGTGTGTGTGTGTGTGTGTGTGTGTATAACAATATTAATTTTGAGTGGGGTGGAAGTCTTGGTGAGTTCCCACACTTCTTTTTGTGGGACTTGACCCCTGCATGGGGGTATGAACCCATATAATTCTGGGAAGCGAGTAACTTTTAAGTAGATTATTTGGAGCTGAGAGAGGGCAATGCTAATAGAGAATGAAACAAAGGAGGGAAGCAACAGGAAAAAATAGAAGAAAGGAAGAAACCCAAATCAGCCACTACACTTGATGACCCTTGATGGTCATAAAGTTTGAGCAGTGAAACCACATCAGATCAATGACGTCTATTTTTAACACTTATGGATAGGACTTGGATGTTTATGATGTCATTTATTATCATTATAACCTTAAATGGAGACTAAACTGTAATAAAAAAAAATACAGTGGTTAATAAAGATTGTACTGACGTGCGTATTGATCATAGTAAATGTCACAAAAAAATCACAAGCTATTGACAGTAAAAAGTGCATGATCCTTGCTCCTCTGCTTCAGCTGATGTTCTATGACAAGTATGGTCAATTTGTCACATAACAATGTCTGAAAAGAAACTTCTAAAGAGCACTTTACTTTTTTTTTTTATCTTTTTACGTGGGAAAGAAATATCACTTGTAATTGGCAAAATTAGTTTGCAAAAAACAAAGCTTGTAAACAGCTGAGTTATTTAATTTATCTATCTTTCTGTGTGTCCTATCTATCTATCTATCTATCTATCTATTTATTGGATCTATCTATTTATCAGATCTATGTATCTATCTATCTGTCTGTCTATAATCTATCTATCTATCTATCTATCTATCTATCTATCTATCTATCTATCATCTATCTATAAGGCAAATTTGTGACCTACTATAATCAATATGCATTGTATACTAAGCATTGCATATTTTATTAACCTTTATTGTCCCTTTAATTTCACCACATCCTAGTTTATTCTCATTAAAATTGATTATTTTTTAATTACACTTACAGATCTTTATTTTGTTTTTTAGATTTCGTTATTATTTTGGCCATTTTAAAAGGTTCATATGTTGATTATAAGTATTGTGTTTCTTTTAAATAATGCTTTGTAAGTTATAGGTTGAGTTGGACAATTTTTTGGGATGGAGAAACTATTAGCAGACATCTTCTTTAGGAAGGTTACAGAAGGTGTAATTTTTAAACTGTATATTTGTATAATCTCTTTTTGGATCCGTTGTTTAAAGGGACAGTCTACACCAGAATTGCTATTGTTTAAAAAGATAAATAATCCCTTTATTACCCATTCCCCAGTTTTGCATATCCAACACTGTTATATTAATACACTTTTTACTTCTGTGATTACCTTGTATCTAAGCCTCTGCAGACCTCCCCCTTATTTCAGTTCTTTTCAGAAACTTGCATTTTAGCCAATCAGTGCTGACTCATAGGTAACTCCACAGACATGAGCACAATGCTATTTATATGGCACACATGAACTAACACCCTCTAGATGTGAAAAACTGTCAAAATGCATTCAGATAAGAAGCGGCCTTCAAGGTCTAAGAAATTAGCATATGAGCCTACCTATGTTTAGCTTTAAACAAAGAATACCAAGAGAGCAAAGCAAATTATATAATGATGATGATAAAAGGGAATTGGAAAGTTTTTTAAAATTGCCTGCCCTATCTGAATCATGAAGTTTATTTTGGCCTAGACTGTCCCTTTAATGTGGTGATAGAGGCTAACTAGATATAAGATAAAGAATGACTGTAAATAAAGCAAGAAAAAACAGGCACATTAGCTTTGGATAATAACAAGCTAAAGTATAATAAGTCTGGGGTAAATTACTAAACAAGTAATGTCTGACCCTAAACATGAATTAGAGAGACTCTCATTAGAACACTTTTTTTGAGTGAAAGGGTTTTAATATTCTGGCAAAAATGTGTCATCTGTAAAATTCCATGCAGCTTTGGAATCAATCCTTGTGTGTAACCTTTGTATCATTCCCAAGGCAAAATTATAGGTATGAGTAGTCTTGTATTAGAAGGTTATAAATGCTGGCACTTATATAGATGCTATAGATTACCAGTTTAGTAAGGTATTTAGATAGGGATCTTGTAATTTTAATTTAACCCCTTAAGGACCAGCGACGTACCCTGTATGTCGCTGGCCTTTTTTTGGGACTTGATTGTCTTGCCGCCAGCGTTGAGACTGCTTTATTCCACAAAGCCTTCTGGAGGGAGGGCATTAATAGCGTGTTCTTGCTAGACTTGTGCTATTATGTCCTGGAAAACCCCTTAACGACCAGTGACATACAGGGTACATTGTGGTCATTAAGGGGTTAAAGTTAGGGGTTGTTAGATTAAGGGGTTAATAGTTTTTAATTTAGTTTTTTGCGATATGGGGGGCTGACGGTTTAGGGGTTAATAGGTTTATTTAGTGGCAGTGATGTGGGAGGCCAGAGGTTTAGGCGTTAATAACTTTATTTAGTGGTGATGATGTCGGGATTGGCAGATTAGGGGTTAATAACTTTAATCTAGTGTTTGCGATGCGGGAGGTCGGAGGAATAGGGGTTAATAGGTAGTTTATGGGTGTTAGTGTACTTTGTAACATTATAGTTATGAGTTTTGTGAAACATTTTTGTTACACAAAACTCATAACTACTGGTCTCAGATTGCGGAACGGATCGCGCTGTAGCACAAGCTTTTTAGCCTCACTGCAAAACTTGTTGTGGCAGTGCTATGGAAATCCCATGCAAAAACTTCATTTTTTTGAGTGCGGGACTAACATTGCGTTACAGGCTAAAATGCTTACGGTACAGCTATACCAACAAGACTCGTAATGGCTGCGTTATGGTTTCTATGCTGAAATGGCCATTTTTTCAACGTTAAAACCGGAACCAAAACTTGTCATCTAGGTGTATGTCATTTAATTTAGACCTTTTTTTGTCCCTGCACAGAATAGGCTGCATTTATCATTTTGTGGCGGACAGGGGCAGACATATTCACCCCTGTCCGATGACCGCTGCTTGATAAATACAGACTGCAGGTTCACTTGTGCGAACCTGCAGTCAAAGAGGGGAGAGGGGTTGATAAATCGAGCCCAAAATATAAGAACTGGTTAAACTGGAGAGGCTAACAGATCTGGAGAGATGTTTTTGTTTTAAGCTTTCAGCATTTTCTTCTTCCTTTTTTCCCTTTTTTCAGACTCTCTTTTTGTCCTGTCCTCTGCTCTCTTATCACTTCTTTATTCCCTTACCTGCAGCTCCTTTAGACCGCCACCCCCCCAACATACCTACCTTCTCTACAAACTCTTCTTTTACCCCCCCCCCCCGCAATCTGCACACTTTTTTCTGCTCTCTTCCTTTTTTTCTCACTTGTCAGATTTACCTTTTTCTCCTCATTTTCTTTATACTCTCTGCAATACCCCTACACCCTGTTCCCCGTTCTATGTCTCCCCTTTTTTGAGATTGCACACAGGTTGTGATAATTGAACATTTCAGGCTCGTGCTGCTATCACATCAAAACAAGTGGCCCCCAGGGAACCGAAGCCAGCTCAGCCCCAAAAGTGCAATTACTCTGTGTTTATTTAGCCCCCTGGGAAGGGGGGGTTCTCACTGTGCTCTGACACTTCTGCCAAGTGTTGCATCAGCTCAGGTGTGAAATCTCAGAGCACCGTACTGAGCATGGCACAAAGAATTATGTAGAGCAGATCACCGTACAGAACATGACACATAGTATTATATAGAACAGGACACACTGTGTAGTGCATGAAGCATTATACATGAAAGTGTGCAGAACATTGTAAAATATGTTGCATGCAGAACATGCAAGACATTACGAATAATCATCGTTCTCAGCCATGTGACACACATTACAGATTGTGCCAATCACATCACAAAAATTAGAAATTGAAATCATCAACAGAAATGTTTATATTGTAATCTATAGCCTAGCCGATATGTACCAAGAGAGACACTTGCTCTGTAGTAGACATGGATAGAAAAATGTGACAAATCCTTTATCTTTAAGAAGGCTACCTGTATTGCTTACCAATATTTTAGGCTGTTCAACATAGAATGTAATATTAGAGATGAGACCTTGGCAAGTACTAAGTAGGATATAGGCCAAGATAAAGAAATGTGTGTTGATGATTTAAAGGGACAATTTACTTAAAAAAAAAGTGCTTTTGTTTAAAAAGATAGATAATTCCTTTATTACCCATTCCCCAGTTTTGCATAACCAACACGGTTATATTAATACACTTTTTACCTCTGTGATTACTTTGTATGTAAGCCTCTGCAGACTGCCCCCTTATCACAGTGCTATTTACAAACTTGCATTTTAGCCAATAAGTGCTGACTCATTAATAATTCACAGGAGTGAGCACAGTGTTATCTATATGACACACATTAACTAGCACTGTCTTGCTGTGAAAAGCTAAGAAAATGCACTTAGATAAAGGCGGCCTGCAAGGGCTTAGAAACAGGACTTGCTGGTTGTAAGGTGGACAATCCAATAGACATGGGGATTAGGGTGGAATATCTAATTATCCAATGTATCTCTCTTTTGCACAGTTTCTAATTCTACAGCAAGATGATACTATCAACTATCACTGTGGGCATAACTTTCCATCTAATAAATGTGATATGTTAATGGATTTTAAGGGCAGAACAATAATTATTTGATATGTGCTCTAATTCATTTTCAAACCTCACAAGAGCAGTGTTCTCCTCACAAAAATTTGCCTGCTGGGTGGGCATTATAAAGTAGCAAAATGGGGGTAATGTAATACTTCTAATTAAAAAATGTTAATATTACCTAATTTTAGCTTAATATTAGCTAAAAATTTAGCTAGCTGGTCAGTAAAATCAGTCCATTGGAGATACCCAAATACTTTTAGGGAACTTTCTCAACAACAGGTTAAAGGGACACAAAACCAATTTTTTTTTTCATGCTTCAGATAGAGCAGGCAATTTTAAGCAACTTTTTAATTTAGTCCTATTATCATTTTTTTTGTTCTCTTGCTATCTTTTTTTTAAATAAACAGGAATGTAAACATAGGAGCTGGACCATTTTTTTGGTTCAGCACCTGAGTAGTGCTTGCTGATTGGTGGCTACATTTAGTCACGAATCAGTAAGCTCTACCCATGTGCTGAACCAAAAATGGGCAGGCTTCTAAGCTTAGATTCATGTTTTTTCTAATAAAGATACCAAGAGAAAGAAAAAAAATTGATAAAAAGAGTAAATTTGAAAGTTGTTAAAATTGCATGCTCTATCTGAATCATAAACAAATGGGTTTACCCTTTAACCCTTTGAGTGCTAATGACGGCTCTGAGCCGTCACAGAGTTTCTCACTCTGGTGCTAATGAGATCTGGGGGCTCCTAACCGCTCCTACCCCGGCGATCGTGCCTGTAGAGTGACAGGCATTGCCGGGGCTTCACGTGATGCGTGATAACGTCACGCACAATGACGTGATGACGTCACCGCACAACTTTATTTATAATTAACATTGTTAAGTATAGGAGGAGGGGGCATGCTGCTTAGAAGCCTGTATCTCAGGCATCTAAGCAGCTATATACCCCCCAAGACCCACCATTGGAAAGGTAATCGCCTAACCTTTCCAACAGTGTAAGTCTTGGGGGTTTGTAAAAAAAAATTTAAAAGTTAAAAAAAAATATTTCAAAATTTAAAGAACTAAAAAAGCCATAGAAAATATTAGCACCCAGGTGGGAAAGTGCTTAGCACTCAAAGGGTTAATATTAGCTAAAAATATAGGCAGGTACATGGTCAGTAAAATCAGCCAATTAAAAGGTCTTGGGGAAAACACTGGAGAGAGGTCATACCCAGATACTTGTAGGGAACTTTCTCAACAACAGTGTGAATTAAAATTGTTGCAGAACAATATTACATCCTTTTCTCCTGTACACAAGAGAAATACATATTAGTAACTTCTAGAGAATCACACTTTTCCTGTTTTAAAAGTCCTGTTACATTTTAACCAAAGACTAACTTTTACATCCCTGGGCAATGTAACTCCAAGGAAGCTCACTGCCCCGAGCCAATAATGTCTAGCTACAGCCCTCATTAATTATATGTCAAAGTTTGTCATCTCCATATGATATGGGAGCAATTTTATAATCTCTCATATTTGGTGATGCTGTTACTAAATTTAACACTAAAGGTGACTTATTTTCTTTTGATTTCTTCTTGCCCATAAACCTTGAGTTCTCAACATATCAATCTGGTTTATAGCTGCTTCCTCATTATATGTCCTTTCCACAACAGAATTATTGTAGCCTCAAGCTAAAAAGTCATTGTTTGAGTTTGTTGCTTACCTCAATAAAGTTTCCCTCCTGATTCTCCTGATTCTTGTGAAAAGCCTCTTCCCAATAACTTAAGAAATATGCCTTGAATAGCACCTCTGCTACTAATTGGTTTCCTATAAATAATGATGATAATCTTCCTGCCACATAAACAAAACAGTAGCATCCAAAAAAACAAATATTTGAATGGCATGATATCCAAATCTAAATTTAAGATCTATACAATATTTGTGTTTAGAAATTTAACAACATAAAAAATCTTGCCTTGTGTTCCTTTTAAAATAAAAAATTGAATGATCTATAATCCTTGTGAAAAAAATGAATAAACCACTTGCTGGTAACTTGCAATATTGTATTATTTGGTCATTGTTGCTGTATCACTTTCCAGATGAAGTCGCTCTCCAGGGTCCAGTCTTTACACAAGAACCTGCAAATCTTATATTCCCCCTGGATTCTGAGGACAGGATACTGAGGCTCAGCTGTGAGGTTCAAGGGCACCCAAAACCTGCTGTTCGGTGAGTGACGTATTTCAGGCCTTCCTAGATTGGTGGCATCTCAATGTCATGTTCCTAACTGACTGTTCCTTTCTGCACTCTCATGAAATGCTCTCTCCTGCTCTTGTAGCCCCATTCTCACTTCTGCACTCAATAACTTCTCATAACCTTCCACACTCACACTCACAGCCACATGATCCCTTCTATGCTCAAAACCATATGCTGCCTCCTGCGCTCACAGACGCATTGCTCTCTCCTGCACTCACAGACGCATGCTCTCTCCTGCACTCACAGACGCATGCTCTCTCCTGCACTCACAGATGCATGCTCACTCCTGCACTCACAGCCTGTGCTCCCTCCTGCACTAACAGATGCATGCTCTCTCCTGCACTCACAGACGAATGCTCTCTCCTGCACTCACAGCCTGTGCTCCCTCCTGCGCTAACAGACGCATGCTCTCTCCTGCACTCACAGCCTGTGCTCCCTCCTGCACTCACAGATGCATGCTCCCTCCTGCACTCACAGCCTGTGCTCCCTCCTGCACTCACAGACCCATGCTCTCTCCTGCACTTACAGATGCATGCTCTCTCCTGCACTCACAGACGCATGCTCTCTCCTGCACTCACAGCCTGTGCTCCCTCCTGCACTCACAGATGCATGCTCCCTCCTGCACTCACAGCCTGTGCTCCCTCCTGCACTCACAGACCCATGCTCTCTCCTGCACTCACAGACGCATGCTCTCTCCTGCACTCACAGACGCATGCTCTCTCCTGCACTCACAGACGCATGCTCTCTCCTGCACTCACAGCCTGTGCTCCCTCCTGCACTCACAGCCTGTGCTCCCTCCTGCACTCACAGATGCATGCTCCCTCCTGCACTCACAGCCTGTGCTCCCTCCTGCACTCACAGACCCATGCTCTCTCCTGCACTCATAGAAGCATGCTCTCTCCTGCACTCACAGACGCATGCTCTCTCCTGCACTCACAGACGCATGCTCTCTCCTGCACTCACAGCCTGTGCTCCCTCCTGCACTCACAGCCTGTGCTCCCTCCTGCACTCACAGATGCATGCTCCCTCCTGCACTCACAGCCTGTGCTCGCTCCTGCACTCACAGACCCATGCTCTCTCCTGCACTCACAGAAGCATGCTCTCTCCTGCACTCACAGACGCATGCTCTCTCCTGCACTCACAGACGCATGCTCTCTCCTGCACTCACAGCCTGTGCTCCCTCCTGCACTCACAGCCTGTGCTCCCTCCTGCACTCACAGATGCATGCTCCCTCCTGCACTCACAGCCTGTGCTCGCTCCTGCACTCACAGACCCATGCTCTCTCCTGCACTTACAGACGCATGCTCTCTCCTGCACTCACAGACACATGCTCTCTCCTGCACTCACAGACGCATGCTCTCTCCTGCACTCACAGACGCATGCTCTCTCCTGCACTCACAGACGCATGCTCTCTCCTGCACTCACAGACCCATGCTTTCTCCTGAACTCACAGCCTGTGCTCCCTCCTGCACTCACAGATGCATGCTCTCTCCCGCACTCACAGCCTGTGCTCCCTCCTGCACTCACAGCCTGTGCTCCCTCCTGCACTCACAGTCTGTGCTCCCTCCTGCACTCACAGCCTGTGCTTCCTCGGAAACTCACAGCCTGTGCTCCCTCCTGCACTCACAGACGCATGCACTCTCCTGCATTTACAACCTGTGCTCCCTCCTCCACTCACAGACGCATGCTTTCTCCTGCACTTACAACCTGTGTTCCCAACCACATGCTCCCTCCTGCACTGAGACAACCTGTGCTCACAGCCATGTGCTCCCTTTTGCACTCACGGACACATGCTCCCTCCTGCACTCACAGATAAATGCTCCCTCCTGCACTCACAGACGCATGCTCTCTCCTGCACTCACAGCCTGTACTCCGTCCTTCACTCACAGACGCATGCTCTCTCCTGCACTTACAACCTGTGCTCCCAGCCACATGCTCCCTCCTGCACTTACAACCTGTGCTCTCAGACACATGCTTCCTCCTGCACTCACAGCCTGCGCTCACTGCCACGTGCTCCCTCCTGCACTCACAGCCTGTGCTCATTGCCACATGCTCCCTCCTGCACTCACAGCCTGTGCTCACTGCCACGTGCTCCCTCCTGCACTCAAAGCCTGTGCTCACTGCCACGTGCTCCCTCCTGCACTCACAGCCTGTGCTCACTGCCACGTGCTCCCTCCTGCACTCACAGCCTGTGCGCACTGCCACGTGCTCCCTCCTGCACTCACAGCCTGTGCGCACTGCCACATGCTCCCTCCTGCACTCACAGCCTGTGCTCACTGCCACGTGCTCCCTCCTGCACTCACAGCCTCACTGCGAGCACTTACATCCTGTGCTCTCAGCCACATGCTCCCTTTTGCGCTCACAGACACATGCTTCCTCCTGCACTCACAGCCTGCGCTCACTGCCACGTGCTCCCTCCTGCACTCACAGCCTGTGCTCACTGCCACGTGCTCCCTCCTGCACTCACAGCCTATGCTCAATGCCACGTGCTCCCTCCTGCACTCACAGCCTGTGCTCACTGCCATGTGCTCCCTCCTGCACTCACAGCCTGTGCTCACTGCCACGTGCTCCCTCTTGCACTCACAGCCTGTGCTCACTGCCACGTGCTCCCTCCTACACTCACAGCCTGTGCTCACTGCCACGTGCTCCCTCCTGCACTCACAGCCTGTGCGCACTGTCACGTGCTCCCTCCTGCACTCACAGCCTGTGCGCACTGCCACATGCTCCCTCCTGCACTCACTGCCTGTGCTCACTGCCACGTGCTCTCCCTCCTGCACTCACAGCCTCACTGCGAGCACTTACAACCTGTGCTCTCAGCCACATGCTCCCTTTTGCGCTCACAGACACATGCTTCCTCCTGCACTCATAGCCTGCGCTCACTGCCACGTGCTCCCTCCTGCACTCACAGCCTGTGCTCACTGCCACGTGCTCCCTCCTGCACTCACAGCCTGTGCGCACTGCCACATGCTCCCTCCTGCACTCACTGCCTGTGCTCACTGCCACGTGCTCCCTCCTGCACTCACAGCCTCACTGCGAGCACTTACAACCTGTGCTCTCAGCCACATGCTCCCTTTTGCGCTCACAGACACATGCTTCCTCCTGCACTCATAGCCTGCGCTCACTGCCACGTGCTCCCTCCTGCACTCACAGCCTGTGCTCACTGCCATGTGCTCCCTCCTGCACTCACAGCCTGTGCTCACTGCCACGTGCTCCCTCCTGCACTCACAGCCTGTGCTCACTGCCATGTGCTCCCTCCTGCACTCACAGCCTGTGCTCACTGCCACGTGCTCCCTCTTGCACTCACAGCCTGTGCTCACTGCCACATGCTCCCTCCTGCACTCACAGCCTGTGCTCACTGCCACGTGCACCACTCCTGCACTCACAGCCTGTGCTCACTGCCATGTGCTCCCTCCTGCACTCACAGCCTGTGCTCACTGCCATGTGCTCCCTCCTGCACTCACAGCCTCACTGCGATCAGTTTTACATTCTGTATGTTAGTTTTCATCATGCACACACCATTTTACACTCAATTCCTAAAGCACAGTTTGTCCTCTCTTTCTCTCTGACCTTTATTGGGGCCCTTTAGGTGGAGAGTAAATGGGTCTCTCTTGGATGAAGCTCAAGATTACCGATACAGAGTTCTGGAGAGAAGTCTTATCATCAACTCCCCAGATCGGAACCGGGATTCTGGAACCTTTCAGTGTGAAGCTACAAACTCACTGGGCAGTATCCTGAGTCGAGAGGCTTTGCTCCAGTTTGCTTGTGAGTTTATCTACAAGACCTTTATTGCCCCATTTGTAAGACTTTACCTCGCTATTCTCTTTTACTCTCATTCTCTCTCTCTCCTCTCTTTTCTCTTTCTCTCCTTTTTCCAATTTCTCTCTCTCTATTTCTCAGTACGATTCAATTTACTTTTGTTGCCAAAGAACAATGTAAAGGGGATTATGAGATACAGTGGGAAACTTCAATCTCGGCAAAGCTGGATATAAATGGGTTATAACTGGAGGATCTCAGTCTCTTAGGGATTTACGAGGCAGTGCTCAGTTTATGGCATGTGGTGATGTTTTCTTCTATTCTATGAAGGATTTTTAATTTTTGCTGCTCATGGAAAAAAAAAAAGCAACTGAAAGGAGCAGAATGTGTATCTTGTTCAACTTACAATATTGGCACCATCTCCTTTCTTTTGCTTGACATATTCTTCTTCATTCTTGCTGGGCATCACACATCAGTTGGTTTGATAGACAGATTTGTTAGCTAATTTGTTTGTTTTGCAGCCAGTTGTTTGATAACATATTGGCCACCACAGTGTTAGGATTGTGGGTTAGGTATATTCAGTATGTTAAATATCCTTTGGAACATTCTTTGGTGTGCCATGTATGAAGTTATATCAGTTTTCCACTTTTGTTTATTTTACTTATATCTTGTATTGTAGAGCCCCCTTTTTAGTTGTGGATTGTATCCTGACTTCAATAAATATTCTTTGTGTATAGAAAGTAGTAGGAGTAATTGTCCCAACATGCATGGTTAGATATATTCCTGTGCAACTGGATGACATATATAGAAAACACTATGTGCATTATGTTTGTAGGGTTTGTATTCCATTTCCGAGCGCTAGATAAATGAAGGATCCCCATTTCTCATAACCATAACCTCCCAACTGTCCCTATTTGAGAGGGACAGTCCCTGATTCTGACCTCTGTCTCTCTGAGACAGTCATATGTCCCTCTTTACAAAATTTGCCCTACCTCCACCCACGGAGCACCCACCAACACCCACAAACTGCCTTGACACACCCAAAGACCACCCAGAAACACCCACAATCCTGCCCACTAACTAGGGTGACCATATTGCCGCTTTAAAAAGGGACACATATGAAAAATACATATGTCAGGGTTCTTATACAAAACATTTCTTTAAACAGCCCAGAAAACAGCCCTGACATATGTATTTTTCATATGTGTACCTTTTTAAAGCGGCAATATGGTCACCCTACCACTAACCAACCATGGTCCCTCCTCTCCTAACACAGCTCCACCCACAAAATGGTGAAAGTTTCCTATCAACTACTTGTGTCCCTCATTCTCCGCCACAAATGTTGGGAGGTATGATAAAGAAGTAGGGGTGTTATGATGCTGTTAAAGATTCTATCCACATTCTGAATTGTAGCTTAAAATGACATATATGTATTTTTTATTGTGCATCTAAAAGAGGGAATTTTACATATTACACTTTTGTTTTTGTTTTAACATGTTCCTGTATTGACAAATAAAGAGAGGAAATGGTTTGGTTTTATGTTTGTGAGGGGTTTTACAGCTTAAAGGGACATGAAACCCATTTTTTTTTCTTTCATAATACAGATAGAGCATACCATTTAAACATTTTTCCATTTTACTCCTATTATCAAATTTGCTTATTCTCTTGGTATCCGTTGTGGCAATGCATTATTGGGTGCTAGCTGAGCACATCAGGTGAGCCAATGACAAAAAGCATATATGTGCAGCCACTAATCAGCATTTAGCTTCCAGTAGTGCATTACTGATCCTGAGCCTACCTAGGCATTGTTTTCAACAAAGGATACAAAGAGAATGAAGTAAAGTAGGTTATAGAAGTACATTGGTAGGTTATTTAAAGTTGAATGCTCTATCTCATTTATGAAAGTTTGGTTTTGACTTTATTAGCCGTTTAATTAGTGCTATTTTCTATGAATGATAGAAGTTTCTGTCAGTTTACAAGACACTTGTGACAATAAAGGCTATGGGTATTTGCTTACCCATCCTTATAAAGACAAACATATCTTAGAATATCAAATAACACTTCTAAATAGTGCTCCTGAGTAATATCTGGTATTTACTATATATGAAACTGAATTATTGTTTAAATGGTTTGGTCCCCTATGCACTTCACTAATGCTATAGAATAAGATACAAATAGGGTTGCCAGCTGTACTACATAACACTACTGGACATTCTGTCAGTCAGTTTTTCTCACCCATTTAACCTATCCTTAATCTTCCTTTTATTACCCCATGTAACCTATCCTTATACTTCCTTTTATTGCCCCATGTAACCTATCCTTATACTTCCTTTTATTGCCCCATGTAACCTATCCTTATACTTCTTTTTAATACTTCATGTAACCTATCCTTATACTTCCTTTTATTATTCCATGTAACCTATCCTTATACTTCCTTTTATTACCCCATGTAACCTATCCTTATACTTCATTTTATTACTCCATGTAACCTATCCTTATACTTCCTTTTATTACCCCATGTAACCTATCCTTATACTTCTTTTTAATACTTCATGTAACCTACCCGTATAATTCCTTGCATTACCCCATGTAACCTACCCTTATACTTCCTTTTATTGCCTCAAGTAATCTATCCTTATTTATCCTTGTATTACCCCATGTACATATCCTTATAATTGCTTTTATTACCCCATGTAACCTATCCTTATACTTCCTTTTATTACTCCATGTAACCTATCCTTATACTTCCTTTTATTACCCCATGTAACCTATCCTTATACTTCCTTTTATTACCCCATGTAACCTATCCTTATACATTTTTCTATTGCCCCATGTAACCTATACTTATTATTCCTTTTATTACCCCATGTAACCTATCCTTATACTTCCTTGTATAACCCCATTTAACCTATCCTTATACTTCCTTTTATTGCCCCATGTAACCTATCCTTATACTTCCGTTTATTACCCCATGTAACGTATCCTTAAACTTCCTTTTATTACCCCATGTAACCTATCCTTATACTTCTTTTTATTTACCCATGTAACCGACCCTTATACTTCTTTTTATTACTCCATGTAACCTATCCTTATAATTCCTTGCATTACCCCATGTAACCTACCCTTATACTTCCTTTTATTGCCTCAAGTAATCTATCCTTATTTTTCCTTGTATTACCCCATGTAACCTATCCTTATAGTTCCTATTATTGCCTCATGTAATCTATCCTTATAGTTCCTTTTATCGCCTCATGTAACCTATCCTTATACTTCTTTTTATTGCTTCATGTAACCTATCCTTATACTTCATTTTATTGCCTCATGTAACCTATCCTTACACCTCCTTTTATTACCCCATGTAACCTATCGTTATACTTCTTTTATTGCCTCATGTAACCTATCCTTATACTTTCTTTTAATGCCTCATGTAACCTATCCTTATACTTTCTTTTATTGCCTCATTTAACCTATCCTTATTCTTCCTTTTATTACCCCATGTAACCTATCCTTATACTTCCTTTTATTACCCTATGTAACCCATGTTTATAGTTCCTATTATTGCCTCATCTAACCTAATTTTATTTGTCCTTTTATTGCCTCATGTAACCTATCCTTATACTTCTTTTTATTGCCTCATTTAACCTAATTTTATTTGTCATTTTATTGCCTCATGTAGCCTATCCTTATACTTCTTTTTATTGCTTCATGTAACCTATCCTTAAACTTCCTTGTATTACCCCATGTAACCTATCCTTATAATTGCTTTTATTACCCCATGTAACCTATAGTTAATCTTCCTTTTATTACTCCATGTAACCTATCCTTATACTTCCTAATATTACCCCATGTAACCTATCCTTATACTTCCTTGTATAACCCCATGTAACCTATCCTTATACTTCCTTTTATTACCCCATGTAACCTATCCTTATACTTCCTTTTAATACCCCATGTAACCTATCCTTATACTTCCTTTTATTACCCCATGTAACCTATCCCTATACTTCCTTTTATTACTCCATGTAACCTATCCTTATACTTCCTTTTATTACCCAATGTAACCTATCCTTATACTTCTTTTTATTACCCTATGTAACCTACCCTTATAATTCCTTGCATTACTCCATGTAACCTATCCTTATACTTCCTTTTATTACCCTTTGTAACCTATCCTTATAGTTCCTATTATTGCCTCATGTAACCTAACCTTATACGTACTTGTATTGCCTCATGTAACCTATCCTTATACTTCCTTGTATTGCCTCATGTAACCTATCATTCTTCCTTTTATTGCTTCATGTAACCTATCCTTATACTTCCTTTTATTGCCTCATGTAATCTATCATTTTATTACCCCATGTAACCTATCCTTATACTTCCTTTTATTGCATCTTGTAACCTATCATTATACTTCCTTGTATTACCCTATGTAACCTATCCTTATAATTGATTTTATTACCACATGTAACCTATCCTTATACTTCCTTTTATTACCCCATGTAACCTACCCTTATAATTACTTTTATTGCCCCATGTAACCTATCCTTATACTTCCTTTGATTGCCCTATGTAACCTATTATAATACTTCTTTTTATTACTTCCATGTAACCTGTCCTTATACTTCCTTTTATTGCCGTGTGTAACCTATTTGTATACCTCCTTTTATTTCCCCATTTAACCTATCCTTATACTGTCTTTTATTACCCCATTTAACATATCCTTATACTTCATTTTATTACCCCATGTAACCTATCCTTATACATCCTTTTATTGCCTCATGTAGCCTATCCTTATACCTCATTTTATTACCCCATGTAACCTATCCGTATACCTCCTTGTATTGCCCCATGAAACCTCTCAATATACAAGCTTCTACTGCCAATGTTACTTATTTCTATATCTCCCTTTATATAACCTCATATAACATCTCTCTATATCTCTGCTGTATTCTTCCATATAACATCTTCCTGCAGTTGGAACCCTCCAGAGAGGAACTGCTCAATATAATCCTCTTCCTAACACCTCCTAATCCTGTATTCAATACATAAAAACATAGCTTTGTATGGATCATAATAATTGTGTTTTTTTTTAAGCTTCTTGGAGATCTTTTTTTTTTCAAGACCTATCTAATAGAGGAGAGTTCATAGTGAATTGGTTATGTATTTGCTAAATAATGTCTTACTTTCAACTCACTGTGCACCACATACTCTCTGAAGCCTCATCACATATTCATGAAAGGCGTTCTTGTATATTGTTCTTGTCGGTCTCATCAAATTCACTAAACTTTCAGCAAGTGTTAAGATCTGGCAGACTCTGCATTAGGTAGAGAGATTAAGCACAAAATGCATGTTATTAAAAAAATCCAGAGCATTTGCTGAGACAAGTACATATTAATATGTAACGTCAAAAGCTTAGATGTTTCACCTCATAGCTAGAGATTTTAAATCACTCAACAAATAGCAAAACTAAGGCCCTTTCCGTGTAAAGCATCTTGTATGTCGCAAGTTTATCTGAGATTCAGATGTTATTTGTATTCAAGGGAAAAAAAAATAATGTTCATACAAAATACATTTTGAGAAAATGTATAAATTTTGTAGTAAAATTTCCGTAGTTTTGCATTCCTGAGAAACACTTTTCAGAAACTCATTGCGAGTGTTGTTTATGTGATCTCCAATTAAGGACAGATATAAATGTTGGAGTGTTAACTAAAGAACTTCCGATATAGCGTTATTCTCCCCATCAACTTCAATGGAAAGCACAACAAAAAAATTTTGCTTGCTGACCTAACACCCGACAGGAGTTATTAATATTTTACATTCGAATGTTCTTCACTTAGGGGTAAATGTTCTTTGTATTTTTAAAAAGATAAATTTCTATATATCTATATCTATATATATATATACTGTAAATATATATATATATATATATATATATATTCACAGAGGCTGGTGCACTCGCAGTTGCCAGGGTGCTGAATGCAGGTAGAGATAAAGGTAATAGAAGACAGCACTCGTTGGGCTTAAGGATAAGCAATAGAAGCTTTTATTTACGTGACGTTTCGGGGACAGCTCCCCTTCATCAGACGCTGATGAAGGGGAGCTGTCCCCAAAATGTCATGTAAATAAAAGCTTTTACCTTCCGTGGCACCGGAAATGACGATAGCACATATGGGGATTTATAGGTAAGCGGTTGGGAATAGTTTTTAGGAGCTTTCTTGGGACAAAGAATTTTGGCAAACACCCATTGAAAAAGACACCAATTGGTGTCGAAACGTTTGGGAATGCTGTGATATACTTTCGTGAGGAATAAAAATCGATGCAAAAGACCGGAGAGTGAAGCGTCTGTTTCTTCCTTACTTGGGGTTGAACGTAATACTATATATATGTATATATATATATATATATATATATATATATATATATATTCCTGTGTATATATATATATATATTCATGTTTCAAGGTATTTGAGTGGAAAGGGCTCGAAAATGAATGTCTATATGTAATATACATGTGTATATATGTGTTCACATGTGTGTGTATGTATGTATGTATATACATATATAAATACAAAAATACGCATGTATATAGATATATTTTTACACCCATACACATATTTAGACACGCGCGCACACACACACACACATATATATATATATATATATATATATATATATATATATATATATGTGTGTGTGTGTGTGTGTGTGTGTATGTATATATATACAGGGAGTGCAGAATTATTAGGCAAATGAGTATTTTGACCACATCATCCTCTTTATGCATGTTGTCTTACTCCATGCTGTATAGGCTCGAAAGCCTACTACCAATTAAGCATATTAGGTGATGTGCATCTCTGTAATGAGAAGGGGTGTGGTCTAATGACATCAACATCCTATATCAGGTGTGCATAATTATTAGGCAACTTCCTTTCCTTTGGCAAAATGGGTCAAAAGAAGGACTTGACAGGCTCAGAAAAGTCAAAAATAGTGAGATATCTTGCAGAGGGATGCAGCACTCTTAAAATTGCAAAGCTTCTGAAGCGTGATCATCGAACAATCAAGCGTTTCATTCAAAATAGTCAACAGGGTCGCAAGAAGCGTGTGGAAAAACCAAGGCGCAAAATAACTGCCCATGAACTGAGAAAAGTCAAGCGTGCAGCTGCCAAGATGCCACTTGCCACCAGTTTGGCCATATTTCAGAGCTGCAACATCACTGGAGTGCCCAAAAGCACAAGGTGTGCAATACTCAGAGACATGGCCAAGGTAAGAAAGGCTGAAAGACGACCACCACTGAACAAGACACACAAGCTGAAACGTCAAGACTGGGCCAAGAAATATCTCAAGACTGATTTTTCTAAGGTTTTATGGACTGATGAAAAGAGAGTGAGTCTTGATGGGCCAGATGGATGGGCCCGTGGCTGGATTGGTAAAGGGCAGAGAGCTCCAGTCTGACTCAGACACCAGCAAGGTGGAGGTGGAGTACTGGTTTGGGCTGGTATCATCAAAAATGAGCTTGTGGGGACTTTTCGGGTTGAGGATGGAGTCAAGCACAACTCCCAGTCCTACTGCCAGTTTCTGGAAGACATCTTCTTCAAGCAGTGGTACAGGAAGAAGTCTGCATCCTTCAAGAAAAACATGATTTCTCTTGTTAAGTGTAGTCAGTCCACGGGTCATCCATTACTTATGGAATATATCTCTTCCTAACAGGAAGCTGCAAGAGGATCACCCAAGCAGAGCTGCTATATAGCTCCTCCCCTCACATATCATATTCAGTCATTCTCTTGCAGCCTAACTAAAGATAGGTCGCTGTGAGAGGTCTGTGGTGTTTTTAACTTAGTTTATTTCTTCAATCAAAAGTTTGTTATTTTAAATGGCACCGGAGTGTGCTGTTTGTTCTCAGGCAGCATTAGAAGAAGAATCTGCCTGCGTTTTCTATGATCTTAGCAGACGTAACTAAGATCCACTGGCTGTTCTCATCTGAGGAGTGAGGTAACTTCAGAAAAGGGGAATAGCATGCAGGGCCCCCCTGCAAACCAGGTATGTGCAGTAAATTATTTTTCTGAGGAATGGAATTGACTGAGAAAATACTGCTGATACCAATGTAACGTAAGTTCAGCCTTAAATGCAGTGATAGCGACTGGTATTAGGCTGATGAGTGTGTGTACACTGAATGTATTTTTCTAAGGAATGGAATTGACTCTGAAAATACTGTTAATACTGAAATAATGTATGAGCCTTAACTGCAGTAAAAGTGACTGGTAGCAGGCTTATTAATAACACTTCATAACTTTTCAAATGTATGTTTAAAACGTTTACTGGCATGTTAATCGTTTTTTGTGAGGTACTTGGTGATAAAACTTATTTGGGCATGATTTTTACCACATGGCCATCTTTGTTTTCTGCATAGAAACAGTTATCTGAGCTTCCCCACTGTTGTAATATGAGTGGGAGGGGCCTATTTTAGCGCTTTTTTGCGCAGTAAAAATTCAGTCACAATCTGTCTACTTCATCCTCCATGATCCAGATCGTCTCTAGAGAGCTCAGGGGTCTTCAAATTCATTTTGAGGGAGGTAATCAGTCACAGCAGACCTGTGACAGTGTGTTTTGACTGTGATAAAAACGTTAATTATTAAATTGGTTCATTGTTATTTCAACTGTGACAGCTTTTTGTGCTTCTTAAAGGCACAGTAGCGTTTTTTATATTGCTTGTAAATTTATTTAGAAAAGTATTTCCAAGCTTGCTAGTCTCATTGCTAGTCTGTTTAAACATGTCTGACACAGATGAATCTCTTTGTTCATTATGTTTAAAGGCCAATGTGGAGCCCAATAGAAATTTGTGTACTAATTGCATTGATGTTACTTTAAATAAAAGTCAATCTTTACATGTAAAGAAATTATCACCAGACAACGAGGGGGAAGTTATGCCGACTAACTCTCCTCACGTGTCAGTACCTTCGCCTCCCGCTCAGGAGGTGCATGATTTTGTGGCGCCAAGTACATCAGGGAGGCCCTTACAAATCACTTTGCAAGACATGGCTACTGTTATGACAGAAGTATTATCTAAATTGCTAGAATTAAGTGGCAAGCGCGATAGCTCTGGGTTAAGGACAGAGCGCGCGGATGAGGTGAGAGCCATGTCAGATACTGCGTCACAGTTTGCAGAACATGAAGACGGAGAGCTTCATTCTGTGGGTGATGGATCTGATCCAGGGACACTGGATTCAGAGATTTCTAATTTTAAATTTAAGCTTGAGAACCTCCGCATATTGCTAGGGGAGGTATTAGCGGCTCTGAATGATTGTAACACGGTTGCAATTCCAGAAAAATTATGTAGGTTGGATAGATACTATGCGGTACCGGTGTGTACTGACGTGTTTCCTATACCTAAAAGGCTTACAGAGATTATTAGCAAGGAGTGGGATAGACCTGGTGTGCCTTTTTCCCCTCCTCCCATATTTAGGAAAATGTTTCCTATAGACGCCACCACACCAGACTTATGGCAGACGGTCCCTAAGGTGGAGGGAGCAGTTTCTACTTTAGCTAAGCGTACCACTATCCCGGTGGAGGATAGTTGTGCCTTTTCAGATCCAATGGATAAGAAATTAGAGGTTTACCTTAAGAAAATGTTTGTTCAACAAGGTTTTATCTTACAGCCCCTTGCATGCATTGCGCCTGTCACTGCTGCGGCAGCATTCTGGTTTGAGTCTCTGGAAGAGGCCATTCGCACAGCTCCATTGGATGAAATTATGAACAAGCTTAAAGCACTTATGCTAGCTAACGCATTTGTTTCTGATGCCGTCGTACATTTAACCAAACTTACGGCTAAGAACTCCGGATTCGCCATCCAAGCGCACAGAGCGCTATGGCTTAAATCCTGGTCAGCTGACGTGACTTCTAAATCTAAATTGCTTAATATTCCTTTCAAAGAGCAGACCTTATTCGGGCCCGGCTTGAAAGAAATTATAGCTGACATTACGGGAGGTAAGGGCCATGCTCTACCTCAGGACAGGGCCAAATCAAAGGCCAAACAGTCTAATTTTCGTGCCTTTCGTAACTTCAAGGCAGGAGCAGCATCAACTTCCTCCACTCCAAAACAGGAAGGAGCTGTTGCTCGTTACAGGCAGGGCTGGAAAGTTAACCAGTCCTGGAACAAGGGCAAGCAGGCCAAGAAACCTGCTGCTGCCCCTAAGACAGCATGAAGAGAGGGCCCCCTATCCGGAAACGGATCTAGTGGGGGGCAGACTTTCTCTCTTTGCCCAGGCTTGGGCAAGAGATGTCCAGGATCCCTGGGCGTTGGAGATCATATTTCAGGGATATCTCCTGGACTTCAAAACTTCTCCTCCACAAGGGAGATTTCATCTTTCAAGGTTATCAGCAAACCAAATAAAGAAAGAGGCGTTTCTACGCTGTGTACAAGACCTCTTACTAATGGGGGTGATCCACCCAGTTCCGCGGACGGAACACGGGCAAGGATTCTATTCAAATCTATTTGTGGTTCCCAAGAAAGAGGGAATCTTCAGACCAATCTTGGACTTAAAAATCCTAAACAAATTCCTAAGAGTTCCATCATTAAAAATGGAAACTATTCGAACCATACTTCCCATGATCCAAGAGGGTCAGTACATGACCACAGTGGACTTAAAGGATGCCTACCTTCACATACCGATTCACAAGGATCATTATCGGTACCTAAGATTTGCTTTCCTAGACAGGCATTACCAGTTTGTAGCTCTTCCCTTCGGATTAGCTACGGCTCCAAGAATCTTTACAAAAGTTCACTTCTGGCGGTACTAAGACGACATTCTGATACAAGCGTCAAGTTTTCAAACTGCCAAGTCTCATACAGAGATAGTTCTGGCATTTCTGAGGTCGCATGGGTGGAAGATGAACGTGGAAAAGAGTTCTCTATTACCACTTACAAGGGTTCCCTTTCTAGGGACTCTTATAGATTCTGTAGAGATGAAAATTTACCTGACAGAGGCCAGGTTATCAAAACTTCTAAATGCTTGCCGTGTCCTTCATTCCATTCCACACCCGTCAGTAGCTCAGTGCATGGAAGTAATCGGCTTAATGGTAGCGGCAATGGACATAGTACCATTTGCGCGCCTGCATCTCAGACCGCTGCAATTGTGCATGCTAAGTCAGTGGAACGGGGATTACTCAGATTTGTCCCCCCTACTAAATCTGGATCAAGAGACCAGAGATTCTCTTCTATGGTGGCTTTCTCGGCCACATCTGTCCAAGGGGATGACCTTTCGCAGGCCAGATTGGACGATTGTAACAACAGACGCCAGTCTTCTAGGCTCAGGGATTATGGACTCAGGAGGAGAAACTCCTCCCAATAAATATTCTGGAATTAAGAGCAATATTCAATGCTCTCCTAGCTTGGCCTCAGTTAGCAACTCTGAGGTTCATCAGATTTCAGTCGGACAACATCACGACTGTGGCTTACATCAACCATCAAGGGGGAACCAGAAGTTCCCTAGCGATGTTGGAAGTCTCAAAGATAATTCGCTGGGCAGAGTCTCACTCTTGCCACCTGTCAGCGATTTACATCCCAGGCGTGGAGAACTGGGAGGCGGATTTTCTAAGTCGCCAGATTTTTCATCCGGGGGAGTGGGAACTTCATCCGGAGGTCTTTGCTCAACTGATTCATCGTTGGGGCAAACCAGATCTGGATCTCATGGCGTCTCGCCAGAACGCCAAGCTTCCTTGTTACGGATCCAGGTCCAGGGACCCGGGAGCGGTGCTGATGGATGCTCTGACAGCCCCTTGGGTCTTCAACATGGCTTATGTGTTTCCACCATTTCCGATGCTTCCTCGTTTGATTGCCAAGATCAAACAGGAGAGAGCTTCGGTGATTCTGATAGCGCCTGCGTGGCCACGCAGGACCTGGTATGCAGACCTAGTGGACATGTCGTCCTGTCCACCGTGGTCTCTGCCTCTGAGACAGGACCTTCTAATTCAGGGTCCTTTCAAACATCCAAATCTAATTTCTCTGAGGCTGACTGCATGGAGATTGAACGCTTGATTCTATCAAAGCGTGGCTTCTCAGAGTCGGTTATTGATACCTTAATACAGGCTAGGAAGCCTGTTACCAGAAAAAGTTACCATAAGATATGGCGTAAATATTTATATTGGTGCGAATCCAAGTGTTACTCATGGAGTAAGGTTAGGATTCCTAGGATATTGTCCTTTCTACAAGAGGGTTTAGAAAAGGGCTTATCTGCTAGTTCGTTAAAGGGACAGATTTCTGCTCTGTCTATTCTTCTACACAAACGTCTGGCTGAAGTTCCAGACGTTCAGGCTTTTTGTCAGGCTTTAGCTAGGATTAAGCCTGTGTTTAAGACTGTTGCTCCGCCGTGGAGCTTAAACTTAGTTCTTAACGTTATTCAAGGCGTTCCATTTGAACCCCTTCATTCCATTGATTTCAAGCTGTTATCCTGGAAGGTTCTGTTTTTGATGGCTATTTCCTCGGCTCGAAGAGTCTCTGAGTTATCTGCCTTACATTGTGATTCTCCTTATCTGATTTTTCATTCAGACAAGGTAGTTCTGCGTACTAAACCTGGGTTCTTACCTAAGGTAGTTACTAACAGGAATATCAATCAAGAGATTGTTGTTCCATCACTGTGTCCTAACCCTTCTTCAAAGAAGGAACGTCTTTTGCATAATCTGGACGTAGTCCATGCCCTGAAGTTCTATTTGCAGGCAACTAAAGATTTTCGTCAAACTTCTTCCCTGTTTGTCGTTTACTCTGGACAGAGAAGAGGTCAAAAGGCTTCGGCTACCTCTCTCTCTTTTTGGCTTCGTAGCATAATACGTTTAGCCTATGAGACTGCTGGACAGCAGCCTCCTGAAAGGATTACAGCTCATTCTACTAGAGCTGTGGCTTCCACCTGGGCCTTTAAAAATGAGGCCTCTGTTGAACAGATTGGCTGCAACTTGGTCTTCACTTCACACTTTTTCAAAATTTTACAAATTTGACACTTTTGCTTCTTCGGAGGCTATTTTTGGGAGAAAGGTACTTCAGGCAGTGGTTCCTTCTGTTTAATGTTCCTGCCTTGTCCCTCCCTTCATCCGTGTACTTTAGCTTTGGTATTGGTATTCCATAAGTAATGGATGACCCGTGGACTGACTACACTTAACAAGAGAAAACATAATTTATGCTTGCCTGATAAATTTATTTCTCTTGTAGTGTAGTCAGTCCACGGCCCGCCCTGTCTTTAAGGCAGATCTAAATTTTAATTAAACTCCAGTCACCACTGCACCCTATGGTTTCTCCTTTCTCGTCTGGTTTTGGTCGAATGACTGAATATGACATGTGAGGGGAGGAGCTATATAGCAGCTCTGCTTGGGTGATCCTCTTGCAGCTTCCTGTTAGGAAGAGATATATTCCATAAATAATGGATGACCCGTGGACTGACTACACTACAAGAGAAATACATTTATCAGGTAAGCATAAATTATGTTTTTCATGCAGGACAATGCTCCATCACACGCGTCCAAGTACTCCACAGCGTGGCTGGCAAGAAAGGGTATAAAAGAAGAAAATCTAATGACATGGCCTCCTTGTTCACCTGATCTGAACCCCATTGATAACCTGTGGTCCATCATCAAATGTGAGATTTACAAGGAGGGAAAACAGTACACCTCTCTGAACAGTGTCTGGGAGGCTGTGGTTGCTGCTGCATGCAATGTTGATGGTGAACAGATCAAAACACTGACAGAATCCATGGATGGCAGGCTTTTGAGTGTCCTTGCAAAGAAATTTGGCTATATTGGTCACTGATTTGTTTTTGTTTTGTTTTTGAATGTCAGAAATGTATATTTGTGAATGTTGAGATGTTATATTGGTTTCACTGGTAAAAATAAATAATTGAAATGGGTATATATTTGTTTTTTGTTAAGTTGCCTAATAATTATGCACAGTAATAGTCACCTGCACACACAGATATCCCCCTAAAATAGCTAAAACTAAAAACAAACTAAAAACTACTTCCAAAAAAATTCAGCTTTGATATTAATGAGTTTTTTGGGTTCATTGAGAACATGGTTGTTGTTCAATAATAAAATTAATCCTCAAAAATACAACTTGCCTAATAATTCTGCACTCCCTGTATATTTATAAGCGATTTCCGTTCAAACACCTTCTGATATGCCATATACCAGGCTTTGAGCTCTTTTTTATTTTTTTTAGCAGATAGTGTTTTTATGAGTGTAACTGTTTATTTTAATGTATTTACAGTATGTTCTATTTGATGCAGTTTTTCTTTTTTACTCTTTATGCAAGTTCTTCAGTCACTCTAACTCGTGGGTTAAATCCGATTGTGCTTGAGCAAACATATTTACTCTCAACTTGTAATACACTTGCAGTGGCGTCACTAGGGGGGTACGGGGGGTGCGGGCCGCACAAGGGTGACACCCTCCAGGGGGTGACACCACCAAAAAGGAAAAAAAAAAAATATTTTTTAATTGAAATTCAAAGAAATACAATGTAGAGATGTATATATTATTGAGGGGCCAGCATTTGTGAACATATGTGGGACTGGGGAAGTTGTAGACACTTCATTTTTTTGCCCCTTGAGCCAGTGCTGCAATTTCCACAAATAGTTTTCCCGGCTGCTTTTGCTTGTTTGTACTTTGCTCCTCCCCTGCCCAATATCACTATGAATGTTGTGGGCATGCCGTGGGGCTTGCAAAGTTGTGCTGCTAGCCTAAACCTGCCTGCCTATCTGTGCTCACTGCTCAGTGATGTGTGGAGCAGTGGAGTCTTTCACTGCTGTGCTGTCTCTCTAAACGGGAACTGGGAAATCATGAGGGGGATGCCTGGCACCTGACCGCATGACTGTCTGACACTGTCTCTAAAGTGAAGAAGCCACGTATGATGCCCACCAGACTGGTACGGTTACGGTACACTAAGTGCACACTGAAGAGGTAGGAGGGGAGGGCGGACGGGGGTCTGGGGGTGAGCAGAGGTGCTTGGCTATAAAAAGCGGTAGGCACGAGGTCCGGGGGCTGTGCACTGACAGACTTGGAACAGAGTCAGAGAGCAGAATTTTCATAGTTTGCGCGCCTAAACCTTTTCTTTAGTCATTTATTTTTAGAGTGCTCTGTTTATCTTTCATTTGATGCTCTGCTGAGCCAGGGAGCAGCTCTAGGCATGACCTTTATAATTAATGCAGTGCAGTTTAAATATTTTGTATGTGTGTGTGTCTGAGGTTTTTTTTGTGTGTGTGTGTCTGAGTGCTTTTGTGTGCGTGTCTGAGTGTTTCTGTGTGTGTGCCTGAGTGTTTTTGTGTGTGTGTGTGTCTAAGTGTTTGTGTGTGTACCTGAGTGTTTTTGTGTGTGTCTGAATGTTTTTGTGTGTGTGTCTGAGTGTTTTTGTGTGTGTCTGAGTGTGTTTACGAGTGTTTGTGTGTGCATCTGAGTGTGTTTTTAAGTGTGTCTGAGTGTTTGTATGTGTGTGTGTGTGTGCCTTTGTTTTTGTGTTTGTGTGTGTCTGCTTTCTGGGGGAAGGGGGGTGACACTATAACTTACCGCACCAGGTGACACCAACCCTAGTGACGCCACTGTGCACACGCAAGTTAACATAAAACGTGTAATCTAGCACAATACATTTAAAGATTCCATCTGCTGCTAAGAACCACATGTCTTGTGTTGAGTAAGGATCCTGATCAGATTGTATCTACTATTTGAACTATTTGTCATACATGGAGAAGTTGATAGCAAGGAAAGACACAGTGTCCTGAGGTAGGAATATAGCAACCAGACCTAGAGCAGCTGAGTCAGTCTGGGTTAGACAGTCTGGTAAAAACAAGAGATTGTGGAGTAAGGAAAAAATTAAAATGGTACCTGAGGAACTGAAAATCCGGTGATATACAGGCACAGCAGTACAGGAGGGCCAGGCAGTTTAATAAAAAAACAAAAGGTCAGTGCCAGGTAATTGGATGCCAGGAAGAAAGCCAAGATGATACAAAACTATTAGTCAGGTGCAAAATGAGGTCAAGCAAAGTAAGACAAAATACTAGTACTGAAGCCAAGGGACTGACAATCTCTAGTCTGTATACAGGTCAAGGTAAAATCCAGGTAAACAGAAGAGGCAAAGTCAAGAGGAGTAGACAAAAGGCTGGTCAAAGGAAAAGCTGAGTCAATAACAGAATAACATGCAGGAAAAATAGAAAGTGCGCTAACTGACATTGGCACGCTAAGCCGACAAGTAGTAGTGCAGTCCTAACAAGCTACAAACACGGCAAGAAACAGTAAATGAGAAACCATGGTAAAAAGTGAAGCCACAAATTCTAAAATATGTATTTACTCATATACAGTGGGGCAAAAAAGTATTTAGTCAGCCACCAATTGTGCAAGTTCTCCCACTTAAGAGGAGAGAGGCCTGTAATTTTCATCATAGGTATACCTCAACTATGAGAGACCAATGTGGAAACAAATCCAGACAATCACATTGTCTGATTTGGAAAGAATTTATTTGCAAATTATGGTGGAAAATAAGTATTTGGTCAATATCAAAAGTTCATCTCAATACTTTGTTATATATCCTTTGTTGGCAATGACAGAGGTCAAACGTTTTCTGTAAGTCTTCACAAGGTTGTCACACACTGTTGCTGGTATGTTGGCCCATTCCTGCATGCAGATCTCCTCTAGAGCAGTGATGTTTTGGGGCTGTCACTGGGCAACACAGACTTTCAACTCCCTCCAAAGGTTTTCTATGGGATTGAGATCTGGAGACTGGCTAGGCCACTCCAGGACCTTGAAATGCTTTTTACGAAGTCACTCCTTCGTTTCCTGGGCAGTGTGTTTGGGATCATTGTCATGCTGAAAGACCCAGCCACGTTTCATCTTCAATGCCCTTGCTGATGGAAGGAGGTTTGCACTCAAAATCTCACGATACATAGCCCCATTCATTCTTTCATGTACATGAATCAGTCGTCCTGTTCCCTTTGCAGAGAAACAGCCCCAAAGCATGATGTTGCCACCCTCATGCTTCACAGTAGGTATGGTGTTCTTTGGTTGCAACTCAGCATTCTCTCTCCTCCAAACACGACGAGTTGTGTTTCTACCAAACAGTTCTACTTTGGTTTCATTTGACCATATGACATTCTCCCAATCTGCTTCTGGATAATCCAAATGATCTCTAGCATACTTCAGATGGGCCCGGACATGTAATGGCTTAAGCAGGGGGACACGTCTGGCACTGCAGGATCTGAGTCCCTGGCGGCATAGTGTGTTACTGATGGTAGTCTTTGTTACGTTGGTCCCAGCTCTCTGCAGGTCATTCACTAGGTCCCCCCGTGTGTTTCTGGGATGTTTGCTCACCATTCTTGTGATAATTTTGACCCCACGGTGTGAGATCTTGCGTGGAGCCCCAGATCGAGGGAGATTATCAGTGGTCTTGTATGTCTTCCATTTTCTAATTATTGCTCCCACAGTTGATTTCTTCACACCAAGCTGCTTGCCTATTGCAGATTCAGTCTTCCCAGCCTGGTGCAGGTCTACAATTTTGTTTCTGGTGTCCTTCGACAGCTCTTTGGTCTTCACCATAGTGGAGTTTGGAGTGTGACTGTTTGAGGTTGTGGACAGGTGTCTTTTATACTGATAACAAGTTCAAACAGGTGCCATTAATACAGGTAATGAGTGGAGGGCAGAGGAGCCTCTTAAAGAAGAAGATACAGATCTGTGAGAGCCAGAAATCTTGCTTGTTTGTAGGTGAACAAATACTTATTTTCCACCATAATATGAGAACTTGCACAATTGGTGGCTGACAAAATACTTTTTTGCCCCACTGTTAGCCAGGTCCGAACACAGATAAAGCAATAAAGTGTGCTGTTGTGGTAAGGAATATAATCACATATCATCTATAAGAGCGTGAAACCTCATATTTAAACTCTTGGACTTAGCTCTTTCTTCTTAAAAGGTCTTATATCGCATTAGTATGGTTAAGAAGGGATGGGTCAACCTCAAAGTGAGGTCAAAGCAATGGGGTAATTACAATAAAAACACTTGGAAGATATTGGACACAGTAGAACACAATAAGGGTCTCTTGCCACAAATTCAGGGCTCAGATAAGTTAAGGAGAGAGAGAAAGAGATGTTTATTCACCAAATACATAAACAAACTGATCAGAGACATTTTCCCAACTGAGACCATAGATCAGTTGTTTGGCTCCTGCCATAGGCCTCCAACCTTTCACCAAGATTACAAGTTGGAGCTATACCGGGTGCGTAAATAATGCAAAAAAATAACGTTATCGCACTTTCCATAGTGCTGCCATTACAAGTTACTGAAAAACCTTCTCTTGTGCGGTATGATGAGATAAACTCCATACCGCACAAAACCCAAGCCCTGAAATGTCGTGCTCTTGCACGCTTTCCCCCATATTTCTATGGGGGGGAAAAAAGCCCCCAAAATAAAAACACCCCCTAACCTAACAATAAACTACCAATAGCCCTTAAAAGGGCCTTTTGTAGGGCATTGCCCTGAAGCAATCAGCTCTTTTACCTTAAAAAAATTACAAAGCAACCAATTCAACCCCCCAAAATAAAAAAACTAAGTCTAAAAAAAACCTAAGCTACCCATTGCCCCTAAAGGGGCATTGTATGGGCATTGCCCTTAAAAGGTCATTCAGCTCTTACAGTTCCTGAAGTCCGGAAATCCATCTTCATCCAGGCGGCGATAAGTCTTCATCTATCGGGGGCATCTTCTTTCTTCATTTAAAAATGGAGTACCTTGCATTCCTATTGGCTGACATTTTCCAATCAGCCAATAGGATGAGAGCTACTGAAATCCAATTGGCTGTTCAAATCAGCCACCGGGGTGAAGATAGAAGATGCCCCCGCGATGGATGAAGACTTCTCGCCGCCTGGGTGAAGATGGATGTCCAGGAACTGTGAGTAGATTTTCTGGGTTTAATGCTAGTTTTTGGGGGTTTTGGGTTTTTTTTTTTTTAGATTAGGGCTTTGAGCACAAAAGAGCTGAATGCCCTTTTAAGGACAATGTCACTTGGCACTTTTTGCCGTCTGGATGGAGATGGATGTCCAGACTTCAGGAACGGTGGGTAGATTTTATGGGGTTAGTGTTTTTTTTTTTTTTTTTAAGATTAGGGCTTTGGGCTTGTAAAAGAGCTGAATGCCCTTTTAAGGGCAATGCCCATACAAATGTCCTTTTAGGGGCAATGGGTAGCTTAGTTTTTTTTAGGGCTTTGGGCTTGTAAAAGAGCTGAATGCCCTTTAAAGGGCAATGCCCATACAAATGTCCTTTTAGGGGCAATGGGTAGCTTAGTTTTTTTTTAGACTTAGATTTTTTTATTTTGGGGGGTTGGTTGGATGTGGGTTTTTACTTTTAGGGGGGACTTTGTAATTTTTTAAGGTAAAAGAACTGATTGCTTTAGGGCAATGCCCTACAAAAGGTCTTTTTAAGGGCTATTGGTAGTTTATTGTTAGGTTAGGGGGTGTTTTTATTTTGGGGGGCTTTTTTTTTTTTTAGGGGTATTAGATTAGGTTTAATTGTTATTATTTTGGATAATTTTGTTTATTATTTTTTGTAATCAGAGTTTTTTATTTTTCATAATTTTAGAGTTTTTATTTTTTTGTAATGTAATTTTTTTTTGTAGTTTTATGATTTTTTTAAGTTGTAATTTAGGTTTTTTTATTTTTCAGTAATTTTATTGTTTTGAAATAGTAATGTTAGGTTACTTTATAGTTTAAACATACGTTTTTTATTTCACAGGTAAAGTTTTTATTTATTTAAAGGTAGTAGGATATTGTAAATTTAATTTAAAATTAGGGGGGTATTAGGTTTAGGTGTTAATAGTTTCATTTAGTGTGTTGCGATGTGGGGGTTTGGTGGTTTAGGGGTTAATAGGTTTAGTTTAGTAGTTGCGATGTGGTGGGCCGGCTGTTTAGGGGTTAATAGTTTTATTATAGTATTAGCGATGTTGGGGGCTGACAGTTTAGGGGTTACTAGATTTATTTAGTGTTGGCGATGTGGGTGGGCAGCGGTTTAGTGGTTAATACTTTATTTTAGTGTTGGCTATGTGCGTGGGCAGTGGTTTAGGGGTTAATAGGTTTATTATAGTATTTGCGATGCGGGAGGGTGGCGGATTAGGGGTTAATAGGTAGTTTATGAGTGTTAGAGTACTTGGTAACATTTTAGTTATGAGTTTTGTGAAACATTTTTGTTTTGCAAAATCCATAACTACTGGTCTCATATCGCGGTATGGATGAGGGTGGTATAGGCTATAATGCATTTTTTTAGTGTGGAATGGATTGTTGCGTTACAGGCTAAAACGCTTGCATTATAGCTATAATGCAGCGACTTGTAATACGGGAGACCTGCCATTCCCCACGCAATGGCCAATTTTTCAGCAGTATAGCCCTACCGCTCCATATCGCAAAACTTATAAACTTTTTTTGTGTTTTATTGCTAAAGGCCCATAGATGTTCAAAAAGAAAATGCTCTCATTTGTTACAGCATTTTATTGTTACACCTTTGCATTCATATAACTGGGTTTAACCGCAGCAGAGGGATAGAACACACAGTTACAATCAGCTTCAGAGCAGCTATGAACTACCGAGACCTAGCTGAACACATCTGGTGAGCCAATTACAAGAGGCATATGTGTTTAGCCACCAATCAACAGCTAGCTCCCAGTAGTGTGTTGCTTCTTCTAATCCTACCTAGGTATGCTCTTCATAGAAGAGCATTTGTTCAAGAGAACAAAGTCAATTTATGATAGCAGTAAATTGAAAAGTCTCTTAGAATTGCATGCTCTATCTGATACATGAAAGGTTAATTTTGACTTTAATGGTCCTTTAAAAAAATTCTCCTGCTCCCCTTCCCTATGACATCTGTCCCAGTCTGCCCAGCCTCATCTGGACAGCTATTCCTAAGAGACTCTAGTTTATCTGGTGTGTAAAGTTTTATATATTTATGCCAACTCTGCTATTATAAAAAAGTGCCATATCTTGGTATAAATTTGATGTTTGTTAATATAGAAGTTTATACTTTTTCTTTGTTTCATAGATTTTCTAAAATGTGTTCACCGGTGCTACATAGGAAAAAAAATCCAGTGTTTACTTGAATATGGAAACAGTTTTAAACCCAAGTGCTAGAAGTAATAACTTTGTTAAATGCCCTATGTATAAAGCGCACATTTATAATGCCTGGCACGCTCATCCATGGCTTTGTACCCATTGACCCAGCCTTGAATGTCTTCTTGTAATGAGTTTCCATCAGATTATAAATGATGGGACCGACATGTATAACAGAAGAGAGATGCATGACAATATCCTGGCAATGCTCCTCAAGGGATTTGTCAGATGGATGCTTTACTGTCTATAGTTCACATCTGGCTCAGATAGAAAGCATCCAAATCTCAAGTGGTGAATAGTAGCTCCAGTAACTCATGACCTGCGTACAGCACTTGTAGAATTTATATGTAAGTAATAAGAGGATGAGTCTTAGAATAGCATTTAATCAAATTGAGAAATGATACCCAAAACAAAAATATATATATAAGAAATTGTATCAGGGAACATCTACACAACATGATGAAAACAATGGTTAACCATATGGCTGCCAGAAAGCCCTAAGGACTTGAAGCAAACATTTTTAATTACACCTCAACACCTTATATATATAGGAAAGTATAGCATTGAAACTTTCAACATTCAAAACTTCCTCCAAGCCCATTTTAATCAGATGTTCTTGTATAGCTTAATAGACGCTGAGGAAATTCTCAACAAAACTGATTCCTGCCATCTAGTGGTTGATAACTATACTTGCACATTGGATGAAAAATATTTTTTATAGGGCAAAAATAATCCTCCTGTCATCTAAAAAATATATATAAGTGATGTCTTTACCATGATTTTTTTTACTATAATGGACATTACGACTGGGAGAGCGAAATTGCATTAAACCTCACATGGGACATTCCCTTTTGTTGAATGATTGACCTTGTAGTTCAACTAAAGTGTAGCAAAAATTGTATACGTATGAATATTTCATGAATATGCTTTTACATGTTTTCATCTACTTAACTGCAAAGGGCTCCAATGCACTTATATATATGTGTCTATACATGTTTACTTATGTATTTATGTGTTTATTTGTGTGTATATGTCTGTAAATACATAAATACACTTATAAAAACATAAATACATATGTACACACATATAAACATATATTGCAAACATTGCATTGATATTGTCTGATAGGTTCCCCATACAGATGTCTCTCCTCTCATCGACGACTGTGTCTATTTGCGTTGAGCTGTTGTAAAACAGTTTCTACTTGGCACAAAGCATAGGTGAATGTTGTATTTGTCACAGTAGACATGGGTCTTTCCAGAGAACTGTGACTTTTAGCATCTTGTTGCTTCTTGTTTGTCATCGTAACTGATCTTTTTTTATTGTAAAAAAGTATTTTATCAATAAAATGATTGTAATACATTTATAAACCAATATTAACAATACCAACTCTACTTTAATGCTATTTACACCAGTCAAGACCTGGGGGCCGATTTATCACGGCCCGAATGGGGCCGTATACCCCTGTTTCCACGTGAGCCTTCAGGTTCGCCGGAAGCAGGAGTTAAGAAGCAGCGATCTTAAGACCGCTGCTCCTTAACCCTTCAGCTGCCTCTGAGGTGGCGGATATCAATCCACCCAATCTCATACGATTGGGTTGATTGACACCCCCTGCTAGCGTGAATCTGCAGGGGGCGGCATTGCACAAGCAGTTCACCCGAACTGCTTGTGCAATGATAAATGCCAACAGCGTATGCTGTCGACATTTATTGATGTCTAGCGGACATGATCGCTACAGCGAATCATGTCCGCCAGGCACATGATAAATCGCCCCCCCTGATGTCCATTATGATGGACATTGAATTTAAAAAAAATCCTGTGCTCTCTATATTGGAAACATCTATAAAATAACCCTTTTTGAGGTCAACTTAACATTTTAAAATTTACATCCAGCTCAAGAAATTGATGCCTAAATGAAATAAGATTAATATTTAACAGGTGAAAATGTTGCTTACTCCTTTTTTTGTTGTGGCTGTGTGCTATGGCTGTCTTCTTTGATGTCTGACTTTCTGTCATTGCAGTTTTTCTCTCAAGAATCTAGTCAATTAGAGCCTTTACTGTTACTAGGCAATGCGAAATACTGATTTTTTATTAAATAAAACCAACAAATATTTGATGTCCATCACAGTGGACACAGGGTCTGAAGGGGTTAAGTTGGTGAAAGTTTTTTTTTTTCCGTATTCAGTAACCAAGAGTATGATGCACTATCCTGTTCTTTGTGCTATAACTTAAATTGCACAGTATTAGTTGACAGAGTGTTTAAAACAGTCTTTCCTTCCTATCTGGGGGAAATGGGAATAAACCCATAATTTTCAGAATTAAATAGTTAAAATAATACATTGTACTATGCATGATTAACTATTTTGGGCCAGATTACGAGAGTGCTATATAATGCTCCCGCTCGAGCGTTAAATGCACTAGAAGCAAGCTTTTTCCGCTTGACGGGTTGCACTCATATTATGAGTTGAAAGTAAACTATTTTTGCACTCGCACTTACCCAATGATCACAAAAAGCCGAAGTTAGAATTTTGCGTGCACGTTCACATATTCTCCCATAGAAGTCAATGGAGCAAAAACACCTACTCGCGTGCTAACCAAACATAAAAATATGAATAATTCACATTCCAATGTTCTTCGCATACAAAAATATGTTCTATTTAATCATAAATAAAAATGTCTACATACTGTATATCTGATGGTATTTTTGGTACAATATATATCTATACCTATATACTGTGTGTATATATATATATATAAATATATATATACGTTGATTGAAGTAGCCGTGTTAGTCCAGAGATTTAGATATCAAAATAACAAGAGTATTGCATTGAGCAATGATACTTTTTTATTGGACTAACTATACATTTATAAGATGACAAGCTTTCGGAAGAGTTCCTTCCTTTATCAAGTCTAAAGCAATACTATTAATACTATTAGTATTGCTTTAGACTTGATAAAGGAAGGAACTCTTCCGAAAGCTTGTCAACTTATAAATGTATAGTTAGTCCAATAAAAAAGTATTATTGCTCAATGCAATACTCTTGTTATTTTGATATCTATCTATCTATCTATCTATCTATCTATCTATATATATATACTGTATATATATATATATATATATATATATATACATGATTAGCTGTAGGTATAGTAAATAAATAATAATAAATCACATACAAAAATATAATCGTGAGAATAAATGTGACAAAAAGAGGATAAACAACTCTGTTGTTTTATATTCGAAATTCTTCAGTATCGAAGCAAAAAATCTTGGAAAAAATAAATACTAATATAGTGTAATATTATAAAAAAACACAATGGGGTATTTTTATTAAAGTGCGGATGGACATGATACAATGTAGCGTATCATATCCACCGCACATCGCTTTCGGCATTTATCATTGCACCAGCAGTTCTTGTGAACTGCTGGTGCAATGCTGCCCCCTGCAGATACAGGGATCGGGTTGATTTCTGTCCGCGGCCTCAGAGCAGGCGGACAGGTTATGGAGCAGCGGTTTTTAGACCGCAGCTTCATAACTTTTGTTTCCGGCGAGCCTTCAGCTCATACGGAGCTTGATAAATTGGCCCCAATCTGTGCAAAAGGCATTCAAGTGTCTTAAAATGACACGCTCTATCTGAATCATGCAAGTTTCATTTTGATTTTCCTATCCCTTTAAATGGTTAAATATTTGTCTGTCTTTCTATAAAATTGAGTGGGATAGCATTTTAAGAATACAGATGGCCCTCGTTTTACAACGGTTCAATTTACACCTTTTCAGAATAACAACCTTTTTTTCCAGTCATGTGACTGCTATTGAAAAGCATTGAGAAGCAGTGCATTTATTAAAATAGCCAGTAGGTGGAGCTGTCCACTTGTGTTGCAGCAAAGCCAAGCAAGCTGAAATTAATCAGTTTAACCAGACCTGAGCTATCGAGCAGATTTCAAAGGAACAAGATCTTCCTGTCTATAAATCAGTCCAGATTGGAATGCATAGAAAGAACTGTTTGCAGAAAATTGCAAGTGAAGTCTGTGTTGTGTGATTATTTTATTAGGTTTATAATGCTGTTTAGCAAATTTTTTGTTCATTTAACTTAGTTTAATTATATATTCTGTGTTGTGTGATTATTTTATTAGGTTTATAATGCTGTTTAGCATTTAAAGTCTAAATTTCAAAGCTTTAAAAATAATGTATTCAGTGTTACTTATGACAATTTTGAGAGGGGCCTGGAACCTATCTCCCTCACTTCCCATTGACTTACATTATAAACTGGGTTTCAATTTACAACGGTTTCGATTTACAACCATTCCTTCTGGAACCTAACCCCGGCGTAAACTGAGGGCTACCTGTATATGTTTTGTAGAGTTTTATGTAGGGAAAAGATGCACCTTGATGTTGTAATATAAAATGTTAAATTATGTTTAGTTATAAAATGCAATATGATTTTCTTATTTATACTGCCCCCTTTTCATATAATTGAACTCTGAACAGTATGGATTTTCACAACTTTAAAGGGACATAAACCAACAAAAAACATAAAACATTTTTTTTTCATGGTTCATGTAGAAGATAAAGTCTATGAGCTAGAAGACCACTCTCGGTGGAATAACCTTAAGATTATAGGTCTTCCTGATAATAAGGATTGATCTATTACTTTTGGCCAGTACAACACTCCCTCTGGCCATGGGTATGATACAAAAAGATTTACCATTATCAATTGAAAGGGCACATAGACTGGGACCCATTAGGACTAATACTAGAGATGGGAATCACAATAGACCTATTATAGTTACATTTCTAAATTATCAATACAAAATTAATATCCTTCGACTGTATAGGAAGATGGGTAGTCTGTATATAGGTCAATCTAAAATATTAATATTCCAGGATTATTCCAGTGAAACAACTGCCTAAAGGAAATAATTAGCTCCACACTGTACAATGTTTATTAGTGCAGGCTATAAGGCCAGACTTCTGTATCCTGCTAAAGTGTTAATTGAGGAACAAGATGGTAACACTATCCTTAATAATAGCACAGAAGCCAAGGAATTTTGTAAAAAAAAAAATGTGCTCTGATGTAAAAATGTGTTTCTCCCCTGCTCTGGGGCCGGTGAAAAGATTTAATGTATATATCATGCTCCATCTATTAGAGTGATATGGGTCACTGTGTTTTAAGTTGGTTTTTAGTTTTGCATAGGAGCAAGATTTTATTATTACTCTTAATGAGAACTCAGAAGCTAAGTTGCTCTATAAATAAGAAATAATTTTTGGAGGTAAAAACTGTGTTTTCTTTGTTGTTTTATTTGCTGTCCTTGCAGTGTCGATTAGAGATAATGTAGGTGAGATGTTTGGGGGGGGATTGTTTGTTTTTTCTCTTTTTTCATAAACCTCCTTTCTGCCCACCACCCTTCTTATAGATGTATTGCACTACCCCTAAATCACTATTATTTTTAAATAATGAAGGACGAGATGAAATGCCTTTCATAGAATGTTGGGCGGCGTCACTTCTCCCATCAAAAGAAAATCTATAATTAAACAATTCGCTAAGTATAACCCTGACCTAGTTTTATTACAGGAGACACATCTAAAAGTGGAAGAGGCTGCCAAATGTGATTGTCTGGATTTGTTTCCACATCCTCATAGTTGAGGTATACCTATGATGAAAATTACAGGCCTCTCTCATCTTCTTAAGTGGGAGAACTTGCACAATTGGTGGCTGACTAAATACTTTTTTTCCCCACTGTATATAAACATACCCATCAAAAAATATTGGGATAAATATAAGATAAAGTCACAAAGAAGGGCAGGATCCAGCTTTAGTTCAAAATAAAATCCAACTTTTATTGGGCTCAGTTAAAACGCCAAATAGGCTAGAAGACAGCATACAAGATAGGTGTGTGTGAGCGTGACACCAAAGCTTACATGTTTCGGCACGCAGCCGTAATCATAGCCATAGGTGTCATGCAGGTGAATGCATTCTTAAAAAATCAGTGATACAATACAATTGGACAAAAGGTATATACAAAGCACGCCCACACTCCACAAATTTGAAGAATTATTAACTCTTTGTTCCCTGGACTTAACAACAGTAGTACACTTGCTATTTGGTACACATTAGGGAATTATTATGTTAGTGAAAAATTATAGTACTCAAAGTAGAGTGGTCTGGTAAGCAAACATATAAAGCAAATTATGTAATGAATATTCTGTACATAAAAACGTTAGTTCTAAAATTTCTAAAGACCACTACTAAATTTAATACCTATAAGCTATATGTAACAAAATAATGTAGGTAATATTCTATCCAATGAATTCAATTTAGTTTATATATTTATAACTTTTTTAATATTCCCTGTTGGGGAAATATTATTGTACCTCAGAAATGTTACAAACAGATGAGCACTTACAGGGAGAGAGGAACTTTAATCTGCCCTGTGTTATTGCTGAATAAATATTCTAGCATTTATGCTCATGTGTGTAACATATCTCTGCTATAATCTGTATAGAACCACAGAAATGTAGAAATGTATAGATCCCATATATTAAATATAGTATAAGGGAAATAGAAGATAGGGGAAAAATAAAAATAAAAACAAAACAAACACAGAAATGGAAGTTCAAAATACCAAATACAAAAAGCACTACGCTAAATGTATAAGTTAAGTATGTAAAAGGATGGTGAAATATGAGATATGTAAATAAGTTCACTGTATGTATTATACTTATATTCAACATGTTATCCTAATAAATGAAACGTGTCACATGTTATTTACAGCTGAATAAAGGTATATGTGGCAAGTATAGTATCAGGAGAGACACCAATGCTATTCCCAAAAGTTGATTAAATCGTATCTCGAATTTAATCCTAAAGGTAACCTTGTTCTCAAAGTGTAGATCCAATACACTTCTCTTTTCGCAAGTATAGTTTCAAGGTTGCCTCCTCTCTTGGGCACCTTGGCTTGTTCAATTGCCACCCATCTGAGAGAGTTCAAGCTACAACTATGTTTGGTAGCAAAATGTTGAACCAGAGGTGTACTGGATGTGCCTTTAGTGATAGTTGAGAAGTGTTCTCTAATACGGGAATTTATATCCCTAGAGGTTAACCCTACATATTGGACCCTGCACATAGTGCATACAATGACATATATGACATCAGTGCTTTGGCAATTAAGGCAGGATTTGATGGGGTATGTCTGACCTGTTATTGTAGAGGTAAATTCTTTTGTAACCCAGACAAAGTCACAGGGTTTGCACTTTCTGTGCCCACATTTAAACATACCTGAGTGTTGTAACCAGGAACTATTGTGTCGTGATGTCTGTTTTAATTCTGTTGGGGACAGAATGGATGCCAATGTAGGACTTTTTTTATAAGAGCACCTAACCCCTTGTTTTACGGTTTCTACCAGCTTATCGTCAGCTGCCAGTAGAGGAAAATGTTTCCTAACTATATTACAGATCTGGGGATACTGTGTGCTGAAAGTTGTCACAAAGTGTACACCTTTAAAGTCATTATGTGTGGTTTTGGGTTTGTCTACCAGAAGTTGGTCCCTATCCAGCTTATCAACAGCTAGTCTAGCTTGTTTGATATGTCTACGGGCATATTTTCTATCTTTGAGTCTCTTTTCTAGACACTCAGCCTCATGTACATAGTCTGCAGTGTTGCTACAATTCCTCTTAAGCCTGGTAAACTGGCCTTTAGCAACAGCATAAGATGTGTTCTTAGGGTGGCAACTGGAGGCATGCAGAAGTGTGTTGCCTGAAATGGGCTTACGATATACTTTAGAGGTGATTTTACCACTGCTTTCCCCAGTGAGGCTTAAGTCTAAATAGTTGATACATATAGAAATGAAACTTATAATGTCTGCAGGTGAACCTGACCAAATAAAAAGGAGATCATCAATATAGCGTTTAAAAAAACAAATATATGATCTGTATGGGTTGCTATGGTCAAAGATGTTGTCTAGCTCCCATTTGCCAAGAAATAGGTTTGCATAGGAGGGGGCGTATTTCGCCCCCATGGCCGTACCGCATTTTTGCACATAGTATTGCCCTTCAAAAGTAAAGAAATTATGAGTCAATAGAAACTCTAAAATTCTTAGAACATATTTTTGAAAATCAGATGTATATTCAGTATGTGTAGTGAGAAAATATCTAACTGCCTCTATGCCCCTGTGGTGTGGTATTCTTGAATATAGAGAGACCACATCTACTGAAAGCCAGTGGTAATTGCTTTGCCAATTGATGTCAGTTAGAAGATTGAGTACGTGTTTTGAATCTCTAGTATATGTAGGTAATTGGTTGACCAATGGCTGTAGGATGGCATCAAGCCACTGGGACAATCTTTCAAATATAGAATCTATACCACTAACTATTGGGCGACCCTTTACGTTAGTGAGAGATTTGTGGACCTTAGGGAACATATGAAACACTGGGATCTTAGGATATTTGACATAAAGATAGTCAGCTGTATTTTCATCTATAAAACCGTGTTCAACGCCATCATCCAAAATATCAAACAACAATTTCTTGTACTCATTAGTTGGATTCCTTAGTAGGAGCGAGTAATCTGAAGGATTACTTAGCTGTCTAAGAGCCTCTGATATATAATCTTTCCTATCTAGGACTACAATAGTGCCCCCCTTATCTGATGGACGAATTACCAGATCTGGTTGTTGTTGTAATGACCTTAGTGCTACAGATTGTCTATTGGTTAAGTTGTTAGTTGTTCTATCTGTGGTTTCTTTTAATTTCTGCAAATCTGATTCTACTCGTGAATGAAATGTCTCTATTATTGGCCCTCTATTTTGTATCGCGTAGAAGGTAGATTTATTTTTGAATGATAACGCCCTATTGAGTGTTCCAGGGACACTGTTGTCCTCTGTGGCAAGTTTTTGGAGGGATATGAGATCACAAATTTCTGAAAAGGTGTTTATACCTATGTTGGGTGCAGTGTGAACTCTATCTGGTTCAAGGTTAACGTTTTCATGTGGGGCATCTGCAAAGTGTTTCTTTAATGTGATGTTCCTCACAAACTTATTAATATCTATTAGTGTCTGAAAGATGTTGAAGTTTGTAGTAGGTGCAAAACCTAGGCCTAGGGATAGTACATCTATTTGATCATTAGTCAGTGTAACTGAAGATAAGTTAACCACACTATTTATTTGTATTTGGTCTGCGTGCGGTTGCCCCGTACTGGGTACCTCTCTTGATTGTTGTGTGTTGTCCCCCCTATGCCCTGTAATGGTGGGTCCATGGGAAAAACCTGATTTAGTAATGTCATATCTTGGGTCCCTACATTAACAACATGTGCACTCATTTGTTCATTTGATCTATTAGTAGGGGTATATTTAGCGTTAGAATTTTTATCTTTAGATCTCACTGTTTGTGGTGTTAAACTAGTGGATACAGTATTGAGAGTGTTAGATGCATTAGAGACATTAGAGCAATTGGGCCCTATAGGAGCCTTAAGAATGCCCTGTTGTGTGTTAGAGATGGTATTTGTCTGAGTTACTATGTCTATTTCATTATCTCCACCTGAATTATATTCATCTGAAGATCTGTCTGTATCGCTATCAGAAAAGCTAACTTGTTTGCGGTGACCCCTTCGATGCCTACGGTTACCCCTACGGTTTTGGTTCTGTGGTAAGCTTCGTCTATAGTTGGAGCGTTGCTTTTTGTTCCAAATATAGACTGAATTTTTCTGATAGTCTGTTTTGTCACGTACAAACTTGGTATGTTTGTTCTCCATTATAATTTGCTTACCACGGGCCAAAGACTCTTGTAAAATCTTATCAAATTTAGCAAAGTCAGGGTCAGCACTTCTATTATTAAGCTCTATCTGAAGTGCATCTATTTCATGTTTAACATCATTCAAATGTAGTGTCCTATATTGTATCAATAATAACATTAATTGACATGAACATTCTGATAACACTGCATTCCATTTATCAACAAATTCTGTGTCCGTAGTATCAACATCAAAGGTGGGAAATTTGAAGATTCTCAGTCCTCTGGGAATCATTTGTGCTTTAAGATATGATTGGAATGTCCAAATGTCCCACTGTGCTTTTGTTTCTTTGAACAAGAGAGTCTCCATAGTTTCAAATAAAGTGCTAAGTGAGAGTGTCCCCTTATCCTCAGAAAATATTTTTTCACATTCTGTGGAACTATTACTACGTGCAGTAGCAGGTCTCAGGGAGAAATATTGTGGTGCCGTTTCTTCCATTTCAAATCTGTGCTGATTTAAATATTCACAGCCCAAGTAGAATAGCAATATGTTTTCAATAGTAGTAATATAGCCCCTGTGTTTGTAACTGCAGTGAGGAGTCTCCCTGGGTATCACCAGTAATACCCCAAATGACAACGATAAAAATTTAATGGGATATACTCTTCAAATATGCAAACTACGATGCAAGCAAATATGCATAATTTTTCGTGTTGTGTCCGGGACTTACCCCATATGAGCTCCAGTCGCCCCCTTCTTAACGAACCTTCTGTGTCAGAGTTCTGGGCTGCCGGAGGACCTACACAGTCACGATCTAAGGTATATCGATGGGCTAATAGCTCCAAAATACATCCGGCACTCACATGCGGCTTTAGCAGCGTTCCTGTCTTGCCAAGCGCGTCCTCTGACGTCAGTCGTGACGTGACGGGAATCTCCAGTCGGGGGGCGGTGCTCACTCTTCACCCGGGTTTAACAACAGGTTACTAGTACACAGAGGCTAAGCAGATCCAAGTGCTGGTGCAAAAGCGAAAAACTCACAAAGAAGGGCAGGATCCAGCTTTAGTTCAAAATAAAATCCAACTTTTATTGGGCTCAGTTAAAACGCCAAATAGGCTAGAAGACAGCATACAAGATAGGTGTGTGTGAGCGTGACACCAAAGCTTACATGTTTCGGCACGCAGCCGTAATCATAGCCATAGGTGTCATGCAGGTGAATGCATTCTTAAAAAATCAGTGATACAATACAATTGGACAAAAGGTATATACAAAGCACGCCCACACTCCACAAATTTGAAGAATTATTAACTCTTTGTTCCCTGGACTTAACAACAGTAGTACACTTGCTATTTGGTACACATTAGGGAATTATTATGTTAGTGAAAAATTATAGTACTCAAAGTAGAGTGGTCTGGTAAGCAAACATATAAAGCAAATTATGTAATGAATATTCTGTACATAAAAACGTTAGTTCTAAAATTTCTAAAGACCACTACTAAATTTAATACCTATAAGCTATATGTAACAAAATAATGTAGGTAATATTCTATCCAATGAATTCAATTTAATTTATATATTTATAACTTTTTTAATATTCCCTGTTGGGGAAATATTATTGTACCTCAGAAATGTTACAAACAGATGAGCACTTACAGGGAGAGAGGAACTTTAATCTGCCCTGTGTTATTGCTGAATAAATATTCTAGCATTTATGCTCATGTGTGTAACATATCTCTGCTATAATCTGTATAGAACCACAGAAATGTAGAAATGTATAGATCCCATATATTAAATATAGTATAAGGGAAATAGAAGATAGGGGAAAAATAAAAATAAAAACAAAACAAACACAGAAATGGAAGTTCAAAATACCAAATACAAAAGGCACTAAGCTAAATGTATAAGTTGAGTATGTAAAAGGATGGTGAAATATGAGATATGTAAATAAGTTCACTGTATGTATTATACTTATATTCAACATGTTATCCTAATAAATGAAACGTGTCACATGTTATTTACAGCTGAATAAAGGTATATGTGGCAAGTATAGTATCAGGAGAGTAAGTGCTCATCTGTTTGTAACATTTCTGAGGTACAATAATATTTCCCCAACAGGGAATATTAAAAAAGTTATAAATATATAAATTAAATTGAATTCATTGGATAGAATATTACCTACATTATTTTGTTACATATAGCTTATAGGTATTAAATTTAGTAGTGGTCTTTAGAAATTTTAGAACTAACGTTTTTATGTACAGAATATTCATTACATAATTTGCTTTATATGTTTGCTTACCAGACCACTCTACTTTGAGTACTATAATTTTTCACTAACATAATAATTCCCTAATGTGTACCAAATAGCAAGTGTACTACTGTTGTTAAGTCCAGGGAACAAAGAGTTAATAATTCTTCAAATTTGTGGAGTGTGGGCGTGCTTTGTATATACCTTTTGTCCAATTGTATTGTATCACTGATTTTTTAAGAATGCATTCACCTGCATGACACCTATGGCTATGATTACGGCTGCGTGCCGAAACATGTAAGCTTTGGTGTCACGCTCACACACACCTATCTTGTATGCTGTCTTCTAGCCTATTTGGCGTTTTAACTGAGCCCAATAAAAGTTGGATTTTATTTTGAACTAAAGCTGGATCCTGCCCTTCTTTGTGACTTTTTCGCTTTTGCACCAGCACTTGGATCTGCTTAGCCTCTGTGTACTAGTAACCTGTTGTTAAACCCGGGTGAAGAGTGAGCACCGCCCCCCGACTGGAGATTCCCGTCACGTCACGACTGACGTCAGAGGACGCGCTTGGCAAGACAGGAACGCTGCTAAAGCCGCATGTGAGTGCCGGATGTATTTTGGAGCTATTAGCCCATCGATATACCTTAGATCGTAACTGTGTAGGTCCTCCGGCAGCCCAGAACTCTGACACAGAAGGTTCGTTAAGAAGGGGGCGACTGGAGCTCATATGGGGTAAGTCCCGGACACAACACGAAAAATTATGCATATTTGCTTGCATCGTAGTTTGCATATTTGAAGAGTATATCCCATTAAACTTTTATCGTTGTCATTTGGGGTATTACTGGTGATACCCAGGGAGACTCCTCACTGCAGTTACAAACACAGGGGCTATATTACTACTATTGAAAACATATTGCTATTCTACTTGGGCTGTGAATATTTAAATCAGCACAGATTTGAAATGGAAGAAACGGCACCACAATATTTCTCCCTGAGACCTGCTACTGCACGTAGTAATAGTTCCACAGAAAGTGAAAAAATATTTTCTGAGGATAAGTGGACACTCTCACTTAGCACTTTATTTGAAACTATGGAGACTCTCTTGTTCAAAGAAACAAAAGCACAGTGGGACATTTGGACATTCCAATCATATCTTAAAGCACAAATGATTCCCAGAGGACTGAGAATCTTCAAATTTCCCACCTTTGATGTTGATACTACGGACACAGAATTTGTTGATAAATGGAATGCAGTGTTATCAGAATGTTCATGTCAATTAATGTTATTATTGATACAATATAGGACACAACATTTGAATGATGTTAAACATGAAATAGATGCACTTCAGATAGAGCTTAATAATAGAAGTGCTGACGCTGACTTTGCTAAATTTGATAAGATTTTACAAGAGTCTTTGGCCCGTGGTAAGCAAATTATAATGGAGAACAAACATACCAAGTTTGTACGTGACAAAACAGACTATCAGAAAAATTCAGTCTATATTTGGAACAAAAAGCAACGCTCCAACTATAGACGAAGCTTACCACAGAACCAAAACCGTAGGGGTAACCGTAGGCATCGAAGGGGTCACCGCAAACAAGTTAGCTTTTCTGATAGCGATACAGACAGATCTTCAGATGAATATAATTCAGGTGGAGATAATGAAATAGACATAGTAACTCAGACAAATACCATCTCTAACACACAACAGGGCATTCTTAAGGCTCCTATAGGGCCCAATTGCTCTAATGTCTCTAATGCATCTAACACTCTCAATACTGTATCCACTAGTTTAACACCACAAACAGTGAGATCTAAAGATAAAAATTCTAACGCTAAATATACCCCTACTAATAGATCAAATGAACAAATGAGTGCACATGTTGTGAATGTAGGGACCCAAGACATGACATTACTAAATCAGGTTTTTCCCATGGACCCACCATTACAGGGCATAGGGGGGACAACACACAACAATCAAGAGAGGTACCCAGTACGGGGCAACCGCACGCAGACCAAATACAAATAAATAGTGTGGTTAACTTATCTTCAGTTACACTGACTAATGATCAAATAGATGTACTATCCCTAGGCCTAGGTTTTGCACCTACTACAAACTTCAACATCTTTCAGACACTAATAGATATTAATAAGTTTGTGAGGAACATCACATTAAAGAAACACTTTGCAGATGCCCCACATGAAAACGTTAACCTTGAACCAGATAGAGTTCACACTGCACCCAACATAGGTATAAACACCTTTTCAGAAATTTGTGATCTCATATCCCTCCAAAAACTTGCCACAGAGGACAACAGTGTCCCTGGAACACTCAATAGGGCGTTATCATTCAAAAATAAATCTACCTTCTACCCGATACAAAATAGAGGGCCAATAATAGAGACATTTCATTCACGAGTAGAATCAGATTTGCAGAAATTAAAAGAAACCACAGATAGAACAACTAACAACTTAACCAATAGACAATCTGTAGCACTAAGGTCATTACAACAACAACCAGATCTGGTAATTCGTCCATCAGATAAGGGGGGCACTATTGTAGTCCTAGATAGGAAAGATTATATATCAGAGGCTCTTAGACAGCTAAGTAATCCTTCAGATTACTCGCTCCTACTAAGGAATCCAACTAATGAGTACAAGAAATTGTTGTTTGATATTTTGGATGATGGCGTTGAACACGGTTTTATAGATGAAAATACAGCTGACTATCTTTATGTCAAATATCCTAAGATCCCAGTGTTTCATATGTTCCCTAAGGTCCACAAATCTCTCACTAACGTAAAGGGTCGCCCAATAGTTAGTGGTATAGATTCTATATTTGAAAGATTGTCCCAGTGGCTTGATGCCATCCTACAGCCATTGGTCAACCAATTACCTACATATACTAGAGATTCAAAACACGTACTCAATCTTCTAACTGACATCAATTGGCAAAGCAATTACCACTGGCTTTCAGTAGATGTGGTCTCTCTATATTCAAGAATACCACACCACAGGGGCATAGAGGCAGTTAGATATTTTCTCACTACACATACTGAATATACATCTGATTTTCAAAAATATGTTCTAAGAATTTTAGAGTTTCTATTGACTCATAATTTCTTTACTTTTGAAGGGCAATACTATGTGCAAAAATGCGGTACGGCCATGGGGGCGAAATACGCCCCCTCCTATGCAAACCTATTTCTTGGCAAATGGGAGCTAGACAACATCTTTGACCATAGCAACCCATACAGATCATATATTTGTTTTTTTAAACGCTATATTGATGATCTCCTTTTTATTTGGTCAGGTTCACCTGCAGACATTATAAGTTTCATTGAGATGATTAATAATAACAATCTGAACTTAAGTTTTACCTACACTACAGATTCTATATGTATCAACTATTTAGACTTAAGCCTCACTGGGGAAAGCAGTGGTAAAATCACCTCTAAAGTATATCGTAAGCCCATTTCAGGCAACACACTTCTGCATGCCTCCAGTTGCCACCCTAAGAACACATCTTATGCTGTTGCTAAAGGCCAGTTTACCAGGCTTAAGAGGAATTGTAGCAACACTGCAGACTATGTACATGAGGCTGAGTGTCTAGAAAAGAGACTCAAAAATAGAAAATATGCCCGTAGACATATCAAACAAGCTAGACTAGCTGTTGATAAGCTGGATAGGGACCAACTTCTGGTAGACAAACCCAAAACCACACATAATGACTTTAAAGGTGTACACTTTGTGACAACTTTCAGCACACAGTATCCCCAGATCTGTAATATAGTTAGGAAACATTTTCCTCTACTGGCAGCTGACGATAAGCTGGTAGAAACCGTAAAACAAGGGGTTAGGTGCTCTTATAAAAAAAGTCCTACATTGGCATCCATTCTGTCCCCAACAGAATTAAAACAGACATCACGACACAATAGTTCCTGGTTACAACACTCAGGTATGTTTAAATGTGGGCACAGAAAGTGCAAACCCTGTGACTTTGTCTGGGTTACAAAAGAATTTACCTCTACAATAACAGGTCAGACATACCCCATCAAATCCTGCCTTAATTGCCAAAGCACTGATGTCATATATGTCATTGTATGCACTATGTGCAGGGTCCAATATGTAGGGTTAACCTCTAGAGATATAAATTCCCGTATTAGAGAACACTTCTCAACTATCACTAAAGGCACATCCAGTACACCTCTGGTTCAACATTTTGCTACCAAACATAGTTGTAGCTTGAACTCTCTCAGATGGGTGGCAATTGAACAAGCCAAGGTGCCCAAGAGAGGAGGCAACCTTGAAACTATACTTGCGAAAAGAGAAGTGTATTGGATCTACACTTTGAGAACAAGGTTACCTTTAGGATTAAATTCGAGATACGATTTAATCAACTTTTGGGAATAGCATTGGTGTCTCTCCTGATACTATACTTGCCACATATACCTTTATTCAGCTGTAAATAACATGTGACACGTTTCATTTATTAGGATAACATGTTGAATATAAGTATAATACATACAGTGAACTTATTTACATATCTCATATTTCACCATCCTTTTACATACTCAACTTATACATTTAGCTTAGTGCCTTTTGTATTTGGTATTTTGAACTTCCATTTCTGTGTTTGTTTTGTTTTTATTTTTATTTTTCCCCTATCTTCTATTTCCCTTATACTATATTTAATATATGGGATCTATACATTTCTACATTTCTGTGGTTCTATACAGATTATAGCAGAGATATGTTACACACATGAGCATAAATGCTAGAATATTTATTCAGCAATAACACAGGGCAGATTAAAGTTCCTCTCTCCCTGTAAGTGCTCATCTGTTTGTAACATTTCTGAGGTACAATAATATTTCCCCAACAGGGAATATTAAAAAAGTTATAAATATATAAATTAAATTGAATTCATTGGATAGAATATTACCTACATTATTTTGTTACATATAGCTTATTTACCAAATAGCAAGTGTACTACTGTTGTTAAGTCCAGGGAACAAAGAGTTAATAATTCTTCAAATTTGTGGAGTGTGGGCGTGCTTTGTATATACCTTTTGTCCAATTGTATTGTATCACTGATTTTTTAAGAATGCATTCACCTGCATGACACCTATGGCTATGATTACGGCTGCGTGCCGAAACATGTAAGCTTTGGTGTCACGCTCACACACACCTATCTTGTATGCTGTCTTCTAGCCTATTTGGCGTTTTAACTGAGCCCAATAAAAGTTGGATTTTATTTTGAACTAAAGCTGGATCCTGCCCTTCTTTGTGACTTTTTCGCTTTTGCACCAGCACTTGGATCTGCTTAGCCTCTGTGTACTAGTAACCTGTTGTTAAACCCGGGTGAAGAGTGAGCACCGCCCCCCGACTGGAGATTCCCGTCACGTCACGACTGACATCAGAGGACGCGCTTGGCAAGACAGGAACGCTGCTAAAGCCGCATGTGAGTGCCGGATGTATTTTGGAGCTATTAGCCCATCGATATACCTTAGATCGTGACTGTGTAGGTCCTCCGGCAGCCCAGAACTCTGACACAGAAGGTTCGTTAAGAAGGGGGCGACTGGAGCTCATATGGGGTAAGTCCCGGACACAACACGAAAAATTATGCATATTTGCTTGCATCGTAGTTTGCATATTTGAAGAGTATATCCCATTAAACTTTTATAAATATAAGATAGCCAGACAAAACAGAGATCTATTTTTGAATTCTAAAATTACCAACATTAGAATGATTAGAATGAATGCCCTGTACTCGGGGCACTATGGTAAATCAGCTAAGTATCTAGCTAGACTCGACAAGGCCAGGAAAAAGAATAATATTATTGAAAATAGTATGGAGGGTGATAAGAACTGTACAGAGCTTGTCGATATAAAAAAGGTGTTTTTTTTTCAATTATTACCAGAATATTTATGCTCCAAAAAAAATTGACCAAGATAACAAAATGGCTTTCTGGAGTAAGATTACCTTTCCTAAAGTCCCGCTAACTCAAATGGACCTAATGAATACTCCTATTACATCAGAGGAAGTTCTAGAAGCCATAGATTACTCTAAACTTGGCAAAGCCCCAGGCCCGGATCAACTTCCTGTTGAGTTCTATAGGATACTCAAAACAGAGGTTGCCAATATTTTAACTAATCTATTCAAAGAGTATTATACTAAAAAAGTCCCAATCAATACTTCTCAGCGTCAATTATAACTCTTATCTTAAAAAAATATAAAATTCCGTTAGAGCCTGGGTCATATAGACCTATTTCCCTACTAAATACTGATTATAAATTGTTTATTGCTATTGTTGCTAAAAAAACTTAGAACCTCATTGCATGAAGTTATACATCCAGACCAATCTGGTTTTATGACTGGAAGATCTCCAACAAAAAATTTCCGTAGGACATACATGATTTTAGAGCATTTTTGGAGTAAGCTGCATAAGAATAAAATATCACTTAAACAGGATTTTGCTATGGTTTTAATTGACGCTGAGAAAGCTTTTGATTCAATAGTCTGGTAACATTTATATAACTCTTTGTTTAATTTTGGCTTTTTCTGAAATTCAGAACATTTTTTAAGGCCATCTATAATATTCCTCTATTTTAGTTAACGGTAGTCGAACATCCTTTTTTTAAATTAAATAAAGGAACCAGGCAGGGTTGTCCTCTCTCCCCCCTTCTTTTTAACTTAGCTATAGAGCCACTTGCAATTCTTCTTAGGCAAGAATTTCAGGGAATTAGTTTGGAGAGTCAGACATTTGTGCTTTCGTTATATGCAGACAACCTCTTAATATATTTCCAAAATACCCCAAAAAATATCCCAATAGCTCTTAAGATTTTCAATCTCTTTAGTTCAATTTCTGGGTATAAGATTAACGCAGAGAAATCAGAAGTGGTATGGATACATAAAAATAAGGACAGCTTTACACAACATAATTTTAGAGAAGTGGAAAGATTTAGATACTTGGGAATTAATTTTGATAAAGACCCCAATATATGGTACAGACTTAATTATACATCCTTTTTTACACATGTAATTCCCAAATTGCATCAATGGAGTCTTTTTCCTCTTTTATTATCAGCCAAAGTAATGATTATTAAATCTATCCTCTTCCCTGAATTATTATATATTATGAATAACTTACCTCTGTTTATTTTGGATAGGGACATTAAGAGTTTCAATAGGGAATGCGCTACATTTTTTGGAAGAAGAAAAGACATATGCTCTCTATATCTAGACTCTCTCAGTTAAAAGAATTTGGTGGTCTTTCATTTCCGGATATTAGGTCATATAACATCTCCATACTTGCAAGGTATGGAGTGGACTGGCTTCTGTCATCTGATTATTTAACTAATATAATGAGGGAAGAAAAGTTAATACAACCTTTCTCCCTTAAAGCTATTTTACATGACCCACATGCACAACTACCTGAAACTATTAAAATGATGTTCAGTATCTACAATGTGGTTAAAGCTTGGCAACAACTCTGTTTATCAATAAAGATTCATTTTCACATATCTGCTTTCTTACCTATTAGAGGTGTCCCGGAATTCTTGCCTGGTTTTCAGTCTGAGATATTCAATATGTGGGCTTATAATGGTTTAAATACAGTAGTACAAACTTTGGAAGGTGAGTTTGGGATGAGAACCTTTAAGAGTATTGCCACTGAATATAATTTACCTAATAATAATTTCTAACTTTAAATTAAAATTACAATTTCCCTATCTTAAAATAAATAAAAACTTACCTGTGAAATTAAAAAAACCTAAGTTTAAACTAACAATTAACCTAACATAACTATCTCTATAGGCAGGGGAACCATTCAATTTTGTTATTATATAAAATACTGCAGGCAAAACAAGGTCAGCTAAATCTGGAGAAGATGTCTCTATATTGGATTGAGAGGTTTGAAGATGTGAATATTGATATAATTAGGATGGGTATTGAGTGGGTTGGCACGGCTCTTCTTTCTTCCTCCTGGAAAGAATCACCGAAAACTTCTTAATAATACATATATCACGCCAAACAGATTAGCTAGATGGTCACAAGATCGTTGCGATCATTGCCATAAGTGTCATTTTCCAGCAGCAGATCTCCTTCATTGCTTTTGGTATTGTCCGAAAATAAGACAGCTCTGGCAGAAAGTTAATTTTTGGCTAAATTAAAAAATAACGGATCAATTTGTTATAGAGCCAAAAAATTGTTTTGTATCAAACGTCTAACATCCAGAGTTGCAACCGTGTTAATACAGCTATTATGATTGTTCCAAATCTGATTTTAAAAATTTGGAAAAATTGTAAAACTCCATCTTTTTGGGTTGTTTATCATGGCAATTAAAGCACAGATTATGTTTGAACAATACAATGCGGCATATCTATCAAGCTCCGGATAGAGCTTGAGGCCCTGTGTTTCTGGCCAGCCTGCAGGCTCGCCAGAAACACCAGTTATGAAGCAGCGGTCTAAAGACCACTGTTCCATAACTTGTCCGCCTGCTCTGAGCAGGCGGACAGACATCGCCGCAATTCAACCCGATCGAGTACGATCGAGTTGATTGACACCCCCTGCTGGTGGCCGATTGGCCGCGAATCTGCAGGGGGCAGCGTTGCACCAGCAGCTCTTGTGAGGTCTGGTGGACCTGATCCATACTGTCGGATCAGGTATGCTAGACTTTGATAAATAGAGGCCATTATATCTAATATACACAATCGACAAATAAATCTCTTTTTTTAAAAATGGCTGAAAATTATCTAGACTTATCGACACAATACATACTTACTAAGCAATTTCATAGGTCTGTTTACTTTGAAAGTGTATTTCCATCATCTTCGTATTAAAAGGAAAAAAGGAAAGAAAGGGCATCAGGGACAAAAGAGGGGATGTGCGAGGACGATAGGAATGATAGTATTGGCGTTGGTGGGATTTGGGACAGTGTATCGAAAGGGGCTTCCCTTTTATTTATTTTTTTCCTGCTTTTTTTCTCTTTCCTATGTTTATAGATATCTAGCCTACATTATGTTTTTTATGGTTTCCTGTATACGTGATGTTATTAATATATCTCATGTAAGAATGAAAAACCCAACAGTGTGTTACATATTAGAAGCAGGCTAATCAGATGTATAAAAATCTGTTTTGGAAGATTTCAGCAATAACGTGTTTTGTTAAATATATCTGTCTATGAATTTCTTTGACATATGAATATGTTTGATCTTGTTTAATACCCTGCGTGGTGTTATGTAGAAAACTGGTATAATGTATTCACACTGATGGTTTTAAATAAATAACTTTAAAAAAGAAAAAAAAAATCAGTGAGTCCAGGTGACAGATAATGAGAAAGCTTTGGTAAATATGTGCAGTAAACATATATTGTACTTGCATTGAATGTAATACCATTTTCTCTTATCCGTGTTATAATTGTGTTACAGGACAATTTGCTCATAGTAATGTATCTCTGGAATTAATGTCTTCCTCTATGTTCATATTTGTTGTAACAAGTGCTTTTTGACAATGTCTATTTTACATTTTTTTTATTGTGCCCTTGAATAGCACTGAACTACACATTTGTAACCGCTTGCAAGTTGTAAACCTGAACTCTCCTCAATAAAAAGTTAAAAAAAAATTTTTAAAGTTATTAACCCCTATTTCCCAGCACCCCAACATCGCTGACACTTTAATCATGCTTTTAACCCCTATTCTGCCACTCCCTGACATCGCCGCCACTAAAACAAGTTATTAACCCCTAAACCTCTGGCCTCCCAGATCACCGCCACTAAATAAAGTTATTAACCCCTAAACCTCTAGCCTCCCACATCACCGACCACTAAATAAACCTATTAACCCCTAAACCGCCAGCCCCCCACATCGCAAAAAAACTAAATTAAACTATTTAACCCCTAAACCTAACAACCCCCTAACTTTAAATTAAAATTACAATTTCCCTATCTTAAAATAAATAAAAAGTTACATGTGAAATTAAAAAAATCGAAGTTTAAACTAACAAATAACCTAACATAACTATTATTAGGGATGGGCAAATGTTTTGCAACATTCAAAAATAAAATGACTTTTAACACATTCGTTCATTAGATTTGAATTTTTAATGTTTACATAACATTCTAATATTCGATTTTCGAATGTTCGGTTTCGAATTTTACGATTACATTTGAAAATATTAATTTCGAAAAATTAGAAATTATATATTTGTAATAGCATTTCTAATGCTTTCTTTAAAGGTAATATTTGAATTATGCAATATTCTAATTCGAAAAAATTTGACTTGATATATTTGTAATAGTATCTCTATAATGCTTTATTTAAATGTAATATTTAAATTATGCAATATTCGAATTTGAAATTTTTTGAATTTATATGTTTGTAATAGCATTTCTAATGCTTTCTTTTAATGTAATATTTGAATTATGCAATATTCGATCGAAATAGAAACATTCAAATATATAAATTTGTATCTATTATGTATCATATTACTAGATTCCCTACCACATGAACTATTGAACTTCTGAATAGTATTTGATAAACAGAATGTTAAAATTGAAATTTCGAATGTGGACATTCAATCTAATTAAAAACATTCGAATTCGAAAGTGACATTCGAAAACTGTAAATAGCATTCGATTATAGAATTAAGAATATTCCATTCGTATCAACATTCAGATTTGTTATTCGAATTTCATTAATAACATTCGTTCTATCATTCGAATTCGGAAATTTATACATTCTCCCATCCCTAACTTTTATACTAAAATTAAAATAACTACTAATTAAAAAAAACTAAATTAAACATTAAAGAATACTTAAAGGGACAGTCTAGGCCAAGATAAACTTTCATGATTCAGATAGAGCATGTAATTTTAAACAATTTTCCAATTTACTTTTATCACCAATTTTGCTTTGGTATACTTAGTTGAATGCTTAACCTAGGAGGTTCATATACTAATTTCTTGGACCTTGAAGGCCACCTCTTTTCAGAATGCATTTTACCATTTTTTCACCACTAGAGGGTGTTAGTTCACGTATTTCATATAGATAACACTGTGCTCGTGCACGTGAAGTTATCTGGGAGCAGGCACTGATTGGCTAGACTGCAAGTCTGTCAAAAGAACTGAAATTAAGGGGCAGTTTGCAGAGGCTTAGATACAAGATAATCACAGAGGTTAAAAGTATATTATTATAACTGTGTTGGTTATGCAAAACTGGGGAATGAGTAATAAAGGGATTATCTATCTTTTAAAACAATAAAAATTCTGGTGTAGACTGTCCCTTTAACACTGCTAAAAAAAAATAAGTCTAAAATTACAAAAAAATAAAAATACTAAATTACAAAAAATAACAAACAAAATTATCCAAAATAAAAACAATTACACCTAATCTAATAGCCCTATAATTTGAATAGCCAATAGAATTTCAGTAGCTCTCATCCTATTAGCCGATTTGAACAGCCAATATGATTTCAGTAGCTCTCATCTTATTGGCTGATTTGAATTTCAAAAATCAAATCAGCCAATAAGAATGCAAGGGACGCCATTTTTAAAAGGCTCTCTTGCATTGAAGATTCAGTGTACGGCGGTGACCATATGAAGAGGACGCTCCGCGCCGGATGTCTTCAAGGATGGACCTGCTCCGTGCACCGGGATGTAGATAGAAGATTATTGGGCTTTTTTAAAAGAGCTGAATCCCCTTTTAAGGGCAATGTAAAAGAGCTGAATGCCCTTTTAAGGGCAATGCCCATACAAATGCCCTTTTTAGGGCAGTGGGTAGCTAAGGTTTTTGTTAGAGTTAGGTTTTTTATTTTGGGGTGTTGGTTGGGTGGTGGGTTTTACTGTTGGGGGGTCTTTGTATTTTTTTTTACAGGTAAAACAGCCCTACAAAAGGCCCTTTTAAGGGCTATTGGTAATTTATTGTAGGCTAGGTTTTTTTTTATTTTGGGGGGCTTTTTTATTTTTATAAGGCTATTAGATTAGGTGTAATTGTTTTTATTTTGGATAATTTCATTTGTTATTTTTCATAATTTAGTGTTTGATATTTTTTGTAATTTAGTATTTTTTATTTTTTGTAATTTTAGACTTAATATTTTTTAGTAGTGCTAGGTTTTTTTAATGTGTAATTTGGTTTATATAATTGGTAGTTATTTTAATTTTAGTATAATAGTTATGTTAGGTTAATTTTTAGTTTAAACTTAGTTTTTTTTTTAATTTCACAGGTAAGTTTTTATTTATTCTAAGATAGGGATATTGTAATTTTAATTTAAAGTTAGGGGGTTGTTATGTTTAGGGGTTAATAGTTTAATTTAGTTTTTTGTGATGTTGGGGGATGGTGGTTTAGGGGTTAATAGGTTTATTTAGTGGTGGTGATGTGGGAGGCCAGAGGTTTAGGGGTTAATAACTTTATTTAGTGGCGGCGATGTCGGAGAGCAGCGGAATAGGGGTTAATAGATTTATTATAGTGTTGGCGATGTTGGGGTGCGAGGGAATAGGGGTTAATAACTTTATTATAGTGGTGGCGATGTCGGGGAGCGGTGGAATAGGGGTTAATAACTTGTATTAGTGGCGGCAATATCGGGAGCAGCAGATAAGGGGCTAATATGTTTTAAATAGTGTTTGCAATGCGGGAGGGAGGTGGAATAAGGGTTAATAGGTAGTTTATGGGTGTTAGTGTACTTTGTAACATTTTAGTTATGAGTTTTGTGAAACATTTTTGTTACACAAAATCCATAACTACTGCTCTCAGATGGCGGAATGGATCGTGTCGGTATAGGCTGTAACGTAAGCATTTTAGCCTGAATGCACAACCTGTAATAACGGCGCTATGGAAATCCCAAGCAAAAACGCCATTTTTTTGAGTGCGGGATTGATGTTGTGTTACAGGCTAAAATGCTTGTGGTACAGCTATACTGACGAGACTCGTAATGGCTGTGTTACTGTTTTTATGCTGAAATGACCATTTTTTCAGCGTTAAAACCGTAACGCAAAACTCGTAATCTAGGTGTTTGAAATGTTGTCAGAAAGAACTCTACTACTCATCTGAAATTCAGATGTTTCTCATTAGCCTGAGCACAGATGAGTAGATTAAGAGCTGCAAAACGATGCAAATTTGCTAACAAGTGGCAAGCCGTGTCTACATAAATAACAAGTGTGGATTGGCTCCTTCAAACAAGGCAAGTGATAGGGGATGTTTGTCCAATAGACTAAAAAAAAACATGTTTTTAAAATGTTAACACTCTCTGAAAGGAGTGTGCACTTGGATTCTTTGTTAGGATTCAGTTGTAGAAGAAGGCGCATGCTCGCGGCATTCGTCTCTTTTTCAGTCTCTTTTTCATTTATTCTTGTGAACTTGCAGCACACTAGAATCTGTGCAAATTCAGATCTTAGTGTGTTGCACTTTCACAAGAAAAAATCTGTCTCACAAAAGAGCTAAATGCAATGAGCGTCTGCCTTCTTCCACATTCAGATTCTAACCAAGGATGCGAATATGCATCTCTACTCTCTGATATGTCAGTCTCTTGCAAGACTACTTAATAGATTTGTAATTACAGTGTATTTTACGTCCCTTTTAATAGACATTTTGGCCCCCATGTATCAAAAGGCGTGCAGACAGCTTTTAAACTCGAGAAGCTGTCCGCACGCCTTCGCCACATACCGGCAGCGGATCTGTTCATCCGCTTGCCAACCTGCAGAATTACACACTCTGCTGAGTGTAATGCCCGCCCCCAAACTCGGGTGACCAAGAAGGGACTGTCAATCACCAAGAGCGAGCGAAGTGGCAAAGAGTGTAAGAAGCAGTGGTCTAATTACCACTGCTTCTTACATTGAGGGAAGCAGCCTCACATGTGCGAACCGGCCCCACAAGGGCTCCAGAGCAGCTTCTACTGCTTTGTACATGGAGCCCTTTTTCTTTACATCTATGTACAGCAACATACTGTTATTTTATTACCTTTATTTAAAAACAAATGACGGTTTTACATGAAGTACTTCATCTTGGAAGCCTGTCCTTGTGAATTGTTCTAAGTAACAGCAAAGTCAGATATAATATGAAATTAACTTCTGTTGCAAATAAAAGGAAGAATTGTTTCATTTGCACCTATGCCAATTTGTAGTAAGTCCCATGTCCAATTTCTCAGTCGATGAAATGTGTTTATAAATTGCTTGATGATGAGTCATGTTTCATTACTTAGTCCTTTCCTTTGATGGATATTTCTTCGATGCTGTACAATTGCTCCAATTTAAAGTTCAAGGTGGTAAGGCTGAATTCATAAAGGAGTCTGAAAATTTAGCAATTTGCCTGACAATGAAACCAATCAGTCATAACGTGTTTTTTGCTCTGTGAGTCTTTAACTATTGAGATTAACTAGCAATATCATTTTCTTGCTTGTGGCTAAAACAACTTTAATAATGCTTTGCCAGTGCTCAGTGATGTATCTTAGAGAAATAATTGTCTCTAGGTGTCTTGATATAATAGTTGGTTAATGCTGCATCATTTTTAGTAACCGTATTTCCAATATAGGACATTGGTTTGTTCTTGATTTATATATATATATATATATATATATATATACAAATATCCAGACAGGTGCACTCACTGTGACATAAGACATCCGCCGGGGTGCTGCGTTGAAAACATATAGCAATATCCGTTCAACCCCTCAAGGTAGAAAAACGCTTCACTCTCCGGTCTCTTTCAAAATCCTTTATTAAGTATCCAGCATCAAATGACAAAATTCCCAAACGTTTCGATACCAATTGGTATCTTTTTCAATGGGTAATCAGAACATATCTATCCCAAAAGAAGATTCCTAATACTAACCACAAACTACTCACCTATATACACCTGTAAAGCCTCTCTGTCACTTCCGGTACATCAGAAAACCGCCCCACCATGCGCATGCGTCCAGGAGTTAGCCAACCGCATGGCTAATTTGCATATTCAATAACGTAATGACGTTTGCGTTCCAACCACGCATAGTTACTCCTTACTGTTTTAGCAGCTAATGCGCATGCCCAGGTGGCTGAAGTTCTAATGATACCGGACTAACTCTTACAAGTATAACTACTATAAAGTGTAAAAAAACTATCTATACCAAGTTAAAATCTATAATATGACTACCTGAGTTCTCAGAACAGACTTTATTCCTTATATTTATAGAATATTAAGTAAGATACTTAGCATTTTTATATACAGCTTGCTAAGCTAATCACAGCCCCCTTAATTATCTTATCCACAATCTCCAAACCGTCTATTATCTAGTTAAAGTATGTTATACTATAATTATCAATATAACTTATAGCTTCTATGCCAATTGGAGTGCAGTGAGAGACTTAGTTGTGGCTACCGCAATACACTAAACACCATATCTTCAGAGACTTTGTGAACCCATATATTCTGGACCAGTCCATCTTCCTGGGTGTTGATGACCTAGACCGATAAATCATGGACATTTCACTTAAAGGAAGACACCAAAGTCCATCTGTACATTCAGACCCTTGGGAGCCACTGTGTCTAAACGATAAATCCAGGAGGTCTCAACTTGGAGTAGTTTCGTGTTCCTATCTCCACCCCTTCGTAAGGGGGGCACATGATCAATCAACATAGTCCTTAAACTTGCCGCTGTGTGCCCAGCTTGAAGGAAATGTCTGGCGACCGGTTGATCAGATGTTTTCTTGTCAATCGCTTGTCTAATCGCATGGCGATGATTGGCCATTCTATCTCGAAATGTAGTAGAGGTCTTCCCCACATAGACAAGCGAACATGGACACATTAGTATGTATACAACATACGTACTCATACATGACAATCTGTGTAGAATCTTGTATTTTCTCCCAGTGTGTGGGTGGTGAAAGAACATCCCTGTTAACATACTATTGCACGTAGTGCAGTCCCCACATCTATAGCAGCCAACTTTTTTCCTGCTGTCCAGCCAAGTACCTTTTTCATAGCACTTCACAGGGTCATTATGGACAAGTAAATCCTTCAAATTGGGTGCTCTCTTATAAGCCATCCGTGGGGCTGATGTGTGCAGGAATGGTAGTGATTTGTCAGTATTGATAATGTCCCAGTTCTTCTTGACCGATTCAGACAATATCTTGGACACGGGGTTGAACGTGGTAACAAAGTTAATGATATCGCTATTGTTTTCTACTTTATCAGTAGGATCATGTGGTTGTAGCAGAGATATTTGATCATCCCCGGCCAGGTTGGTTTGCACCTGTGTTATCAGTTTTCTTGCATATCCTCGTTGCTCCAATTTCTTAATCATTTCATCCTCCTGTACTCTTCTAGTCTCTCTTAGTGTGTTGTTGCGGGCCACCCGCGTGAGTTGAGAGGATACCACACTCTTTTTTTGATGTTCAGGGTGAAAACTTGTGGATAGCAACAATGAGTTTCTATCCGTCGGTTTTGAATATAAGGAGGTAGAAAATTTGTAACAATCATCTTCTGTATAAACAGATATGTTTAGATCTAGGAATGGTATGCTCACCCTGTTATGGGCCACTTTAAATCGAATAGTTGACTCAAGCTGATTTAAGCTGTCAACCCACTGTTCTAGGGATTCCTCTGACCCTCTCCATACCAAAAACACATCGTCAATATACCTGACGTACAGTTTAATTTTATCAATTGTGCGAATGTGCATGACCATAGTCTCATACCAAGACATATACAGATTGGCGTATGCGGGAGCCATATTTGAACCCATTGCAGTTCCTGATATTTGTAAGAAGAATTCCTTCTCAAATTTGAAAAAGTTTTTTTCCAGACAAAACCTCAATAATTCCAATAGGAACTCAATGGGTGGTCCCGCATACGCCAATGACTCACTTAACATGGATCTGACCGCCTGTACACCACCATCATGCGGGATGACAGTGTACAAGCTGTCAACATCCATTGTAACAAGTAGGTCATCTGGGCCAAGTTCATTCCAGGCAAGTAACCTCCGAATGAGTGAGGGAGAATCCAGTATAAAGGAATATGACTCCTTTACAACTGGCTGTAGGTGATGATCTATAAAAATGGCCACATTAGAACACAAAGAATCCCTGGCAGACACAATAGGTCTGCCAGGCGGTTTAATCAGAGTCTTGTGTACTTTGGGCAATAGGTATAGTACCGGAATAACCGGAAATGCAGTAGTCATATATTCAAATTCATTTTCATCAATCATACCTGATTCTAGCCCATATTTCAATATAAGATCCAATTCCTTCTTAAATGTATTTATTGGATTTCCTCTTAGTTTACAATAGATGCGATTATCAGTCAGCTGTCTATAGGCTTCCTCTCTATAGTCAACATAATTTTGAACCACTATAGAGCCTCCTTTATCCGCCGCATGAATAATGATCGTGGTGTCATTTTTTAAACTCTTTAGAGCCTCCTTTTCCCCTTTAGTGAGGTTAGGGAACAAATTTTCTACTTTTGCTCGTTCACACGTATCATTAATCATGCGTGAAAAACTACGGATAGAAGGGTTTAAGTTGATTGGATCAAACTTGCTCTGACTTTTGAACTTGTTGACACTCTCTTGTTCACTATTTTTAAAAAAATCCTTAATCCTAAGCTGTCTCTGTAATTTGTAGGTTTCAACATTCATTTTGAATTTGTCTATAGCTGGAGTGGGGACAAAGGACAGGCCCTTATTTAGCAAACTTTTCTCATCTAAACTTAGAGCTCTATCACTTAAATTGTAGATAATATCTACTTTTTCTTGCCTGTTTTTTTCTTTGAATCCTCCCCTCCTCGTGTGCGGTCTTGCTCGTTTTGCTTTACTGGAAGCGGAGGTTTTTTGGAGGATCTGGTGCTCACCCCACCTAAAGGGTGACCAGCATTAACATTTGGGTTGGACTCATCATTATCTGGCCCAGATGAATCGCCTCCACTACTGTCAACAGTGTCAGCAATGTTTCTATTATTAAAGCGTCTCCTTCGTCTAAATTGTGGTCTATTGTCCTCCTTCCCATAGAGCCACCTATACACTCTTCTCTCCCTGTAATCAGTCTCTACAGTCATTAATTTGTTGTTCTTAAAGGTTAACAAATCGTTTTTATATTTGTTAACTTGTCCCTGTAATTTGTTAATCCAATCTTCCCCTGTATCTTCCGTTAGGATCTGGTAGCTCGTCTCTTTAACCTCATTGATTTCCACTCTAATTAGATGTAATAATCTATTGGATTCCTCAATTACCAATAAAATGAGGTCATATGAGCACTTGTTTAAGATTGAGCACCACTTCCTACAGAATTCAGGGTTAGCCCTACCTATCGTGGGTGTATTCTTAATACGAAAACCCCTTGGTATATTTTTATTGCGATGGTAATTGGACAAGTACACAGTATGTAGATGGTGATCTACCTCTCTTTTCTGTAAATTCAACAATTTATGATAAACATCAAGAGGTGTCTCCCCTCTCAACTCACGCAAGTCTGTACTTGCAAGGATGCGCTCTGCATCTGCTTCTGTAAATATAAAGGATTCCCTATTGACAGTGTCATCACCAATATTAGGAGTGTCAGTAGCAGCGGATCCACTCACTTCCATGTCGGTTGATAAAATAATTGTATCCACTTATAGGTTCAGCCTGTCCTTAATAGGTTAACCGGTCTATTGAAAAACCCAGGTAGTATTCACAACACCATGTGATTTAAAAACAAACACAGCAGTAAACTTAAAGTCAGTATAACTGCAAGTGAAGAAATGGCACTTCACAGGGATACCTTAAGCATAAGTAGTAATGTAGTTGATAGTAGTAATCATAGTCACTTATTTTCAGTCAAACAGAATTCACAATGTGCAGGGTGCAAACCAAATTAACAATATACAAATATCCAGACAGGTGCACTCACTGTGACATAAGACATCCGCCGGGGTGCTGCGTTGAAAACATATAGCAATATCCGTTCAACCCCTCAAGGTAGAAAAACGCTTCACTCTCCGGTCTCTTTCAAAATCCTTTATTAAGTATCCAGCATCAAATGACAAAATTCCCAAACGTTTCGATACCAATTGGTATCTTTTTCAATGGGTAATCAGAACATATCTATCCCAAAAGAAGATTCCTAATACTAACCACAAACTACTCACCTATATACACCTGTAAAGCCTCTCTGTCACTTCCGGTACATCAGAAAACCGCCCCACCATGCGCATGCGTCCAGGAGTTAGCCAACCGCATGGCTAATTTGCATATTCAATAACGTAATGACGTTTGCGTTCCAACCACGCATAGTTACTCCTTACTGTTTTAGCAGCTAATGCGCATGCTTACACCATGTTGGAGTTAAGGTGGAGCACAACAACATATTGTTTTGTATACACACTTGAGAACCTTATTTTATGGGGCCAAAGTATGAAAATCACAGCATGCAGATACTCTCCCTCCTGTCCTCCTACACAAATTTTCCAGGTTGGCTCCAGTATTGTGGAACTGTGGGTCTTGCACCAAAGGTTTCACTGCTAGCCCTCCAATTTATAAGCAATTCTTCTTGGACCCCCATAGCATGTAAGCTCATAAGCCCAGCTGTCCTGTAAATAGCTTTAATGAAAAGTGATATAAAACAGTTGGCAACTCAAGGGCAGGGTCCTCTATCCTTTCATCTGGTCTACTATTGTTTCTTAGAAATTTTTATACATTGCGATGTTCACAGACTTTCTGAATGGCAGTGGAGGAAATCACACACCCGTGTTGATTTCCTGCATTATAAATTCATCCTTAAGTCATAAGGTCACACTTGATGTGCACACCTATGCAACATTTTATAATTTCCTTACTCAAGAAACTTCAATAATACTAATTCATTCCCTCATTTTGTCATGCATTGACTATCGCAATGTACTTCTAAACGACCTTCCTAAACACCGCATCTTCCCCCTCCATTTTCTAAAAAATGTGCTTGAGCTAGACTGATCCACCTAAGTCGCTGATCTACATCAGCTGCTTTGCTCTGCCAGTCTCTACCCTATCTCCTAATACACCCAAGAATACAATTTAAAGTATTAACCCTAACTTTCAAAGCACTCAACAGTCTCACTCCCAACTATATTTCCTCTCTCATCTCCAAATATTTCCTGACTCATCCTCTTCAATCATCCTCTGACCTACGTCTCTCTCCACTCCTATTATCTCTACGTCCCTCTCCCGCCTCGAAGGATTCTCATGTGCTGCTTCTGTCCTCTGGAATTCTCTACCTTGCTCCATATATATAGCTTCAGATACTCATTGAAAACCTACCTATTCAGAGAACCAAAATAATTCTTGAACTGCCTTGACTAACTGCTGCAACTACAATCCGGAAAGGAAAGGAAATTTGCCGTGCTATACAAATAAATGATAATAATAATAATAATAAATGCACTTATGTTTATAGTGCTGTGGAATCTATTGGAGCACTACACATAATGGAAAGCATTGGTGAGTGTAATCAATACTCTGCAGTGTCTCCACAGAACATTTTGCTAGTCAGGTATTGTGAATTATGAAGTTGCCAGGTGGGGGCAGTCTAATATTTTCTACTATTATATAATTTTCTGCTATCCAAAGAACAAATTGCATAATTTAACATAAATGTATTTAATGATAACCTGTGCAACAAAAATTTAACATTTTTAATATTGGCTAATTTCAGCTTAATATTTGCTAAAAATGTTAGCTGGGTGGTCATTAAATTCAACCGGGTGGTGCAACCGCTAAAAAGGTCCTGGGGAGAACACTGCTCTTGTAACCTGCTTACTTAGAGGGAGATGATACCCAAATGGTGATACAGCATAGCTGTTAAAAGCTGACTAGTAAAAAAGTAAAACAGGAAGGTATTTTACCTAGCAATTTCCTCATTAGCCACTTCCATGGATGTTAGTCCTAAGATTTGCAAGGGAGCACGCACAGTCATGTTATTTCCCTACTCAGTAATTTACTATTAAATCTTGCGAGATTTAAATAAAATCTCATGAGATGACAGTAAAGCAATTAGCACTGATGAAGCTGATTGGCTGTTTTATTTTTTTACATGCAGCTGACAGTAGTAGAAATATCTTCCTTTTTTACATAGAGATGTTCAGGTGATATTTTCTTGTCAGCTTTTTCATCTATGCTGCATTACGTTTACATGATTTAGCAATTGGTTATTATGTCCCTTTAAAGGCTCCATTGCAAATATGTCCTCAGTAATGTTGTTCAATTGCAGTGTCCCTTTAATGTCTAAGGGACTGTTTATATGGTCCAATGACCGATACTGGTGATCCATTATGGATTTAGGATATATGCATTCATTCTCAATTAACTTCATTAAAAATAGTACTGGACAAAAACTGGTAACTAATTCACAAGGAAACTAATTAAATTAGCAAAACAATGGGGTATATTCCAATTCCAATTTGTTCAATGAACTTTTCTCTTAGATTAAAGTGGTCTAATACGCAATTTTCAGATTCTAAGCCATCTCAATCCATCAGCAAAACAGTTTTTCGAACTGTTTTCTAATGATTTCGCACCACATTAACTCATCAGATACTTAGCATTAAAAGCTCACAAATACTAATCAAGTCTTAAAGAAAACACACATCAAGGCATTTTTTTAAAGAAATTGGCCCTATGGAAAATCTATTTGTCTATTGTAGTGCAGCAAATCGAATACGCTTTGTACATATTCTCAATCACTTGAGAGACTGCGGAAAAAAAGAGATAGCTACAATCTGATGTGGTTTGTTGTGTAACGCACGTAATCGTACGCATGGTCAGTTCACATTTCAAAAAACAAGATGATTTCCTAGTGATTCAGACAGAAAATACTTTACTTCTATTATCAAATTTCCTTCAGTCCCATGGTGTTCATTATTGAAGAGAGACTTAAGTAGGAAACAGTGCTGCCATCTAGTGGTCTAGCAAAAGGATAACATTCTTGCAAAACTGCTGACATATACTGCTCAAGACACATGCATGCTCCTAAGCTTACGTCCCTGCTTTTCAATAAAATATACCAAGAGGGCAAAGAAAATTTGATATATAGGGCTCGATTTATCAAGCCCTTCTCCTCCTTATGACTGCAGGTTCTCACGCTTTATCATGCAGCGGTCATCCAACCGCTATTTCCCTACTCTCTTCTCCACTTCTTAGGTGGAAAATTTCAATCTCCCCGGTCAGATGATTGACATCTCCTACCAGCGCGTGATTGGCTGTGCGCGGGCAGGGGCGTTATTGCACTCAAGCACAAAATATTGCTTGTATGCAATGTTAAATCCTGGCAGCGGATCGCTGCTCACCAGAGGAGAGCTTGCAAGGACAGGGGCGAATATGTACGCCCCTGTCCGCCCTTGATTGTTAAATTGAGCCCATAAAGAAAATTAGAAAGTTGTTTTACAAATTGCATGCTCTATCTGAATTATTAAAGACTCATTTTGGGTTTTACATCTCTAACACCTAGATTACGAGTTTTGAGCGCTATAGGGAAATTAACGAATGCAACAAAAGTGGCGTTATTTAATCTCCTATAGCGCTGCCATTACAAGTTTTAAAAAACCCGGCTTGTGCGGGCGATATGGAGATTTTAAGCTCCATACCGCACCCAAAACAAGCAGTGTTTTGACGTACTCGTGCACACTTTCCCCATAGTCATCAATGGGGAAAGCCGGCTAAAAAAAGGTCTAACACCTGCGATCGTGGAAACAAAAGCTCCATAATGCAGCCCCATTGATGTCTATGGGGAAAAAAAAAACTTATGTTTAAACCTAACACTCTAACATAAACCTCACGTCTAAACACCCCTAATCTGCTGCCCCCAACATCGCAGACGCCTGCCTACAGTTAATAACCCCTAATCTGCCGCTCCCAATATCACCAACACTATACAACATTTATTAACCCCTATTCCGCCACACCCCAACATCTCCGCTACTATTCTAAAGTTATTAACCCCTATTCCGCTGCTCCCCAACATCACCGCATCTAAATAAAGTTATTAACCCCTAAACCTCTGGCCTCACACATCACTACCACTAAATAAACCTATTAACCCCTAAACCGGCAACCCCCCACATTGCAACAACCTAAATTAAAATATTAACCCCTAAACCTAACCCTAATGTAACCCTAACCCTAAATCTAACCCTAACACCCCCTAACTTTAACATAGTGAAAATAGACCTAAATTAAACTTACAATTATGAACTAAATAATTCCTATTTATAACTAAATACTTACCTGTGAAATAAAACCTAAGATAGCTACAAAATAACTAATAGTTATATCGTATCTAGCTAAGGTTTTATTTTTATTTCATAGGTAAGTTTGTATTTATTTTAACTAGGTGGACTAGTTAGTAAATAGTTATTAACTATTTACTAACTACCTAGTTAAAATAAATACAAACTTACCTGTGAAATAAAACTGAAGCTGCCTTACACTAAAACCTAACATTACAAAAAATAACAAACACGAAAATTACTAAAAATAAAAAATCTAACATTACAAAAAATAAAAAACCTACAATTACAAAAAAAAATTATCCAAAAAAATAGATTATTCCTATTCTAATACCCATAAAAAAAAAACACCCCAAAATAAAAAACCTAATCTAGAATAAACTACCAATGGCCCTTAAAAGGGCCTTTTGTAGGGCATTGCCCTAAGTTAAACAGCTCTTTTACCTGGAAAAAAAACAAAGTTCCACTAACATTACAAACCCCCACCCCCCCAAACCCACAAAATAAAAAAACTATCTAAAAATCTTAAGCTACCCATTGCCCTGAAAAGGGCATTTGGATGGGCATTGCCCTTTTACTTCCTACACCCTAATCTAAAAATAAAACCCACCCAAAAAACCCTTAAAAAACACTAACCCAAGACGATCCACTTATAGTTTTTGAAGTCCCGCTTGAACGATCTTCATCCTGGCGGAGAAGTCCTCATCCATGCGGCGAGAAGTCTTTCTCCAGGCGGCCTCTTCAATCTTCATCCCGGCAGCGAAGTTCTCATCCAAGTGGCAAGAAGTATCATCCAGTCGGCCTCTTCAATCTTCATCCATGCAGTATCTTCTATCTTGATCCCGGCAGCGCGGAGTGGGTCCATCCTGAAGACATCCGGCACGGAGCATCCTCTTCATACGCTCACCGCCATACACTGAATCTTCAATGCAAGGTACGCGATCCAGATGGCGTCCCTTGCATTCCTATTGGCTGAAAAATTTGAATCAGCCTAAAGGAATTAGAGCTGCTAAAATCCTATTGGCTGTTCAAATCAGCTGTTTAACTTAGGGCAATGCCCTACAAGGGCTCCCAAAGGGAACTTTTAAGGGCCCTTGGTAGTTTATTTTAGATTAGGCTTTTTTTTATTATGGGGTGTTTTTTTTTTATTTTTTTAAAGGGTATTAGAATAGAAATAATTTTTATTTTTTTGGATAATTTCATTTTTTTGTAATGGTAGTTTTTTTTATTTTTTGTAATTTTAGGTTTTAGTGTAAGGTAGCTTAGGTTTTATTTGACAGGTAATTTTGTATTTATTTTAACTAGATAGTTAAAATAAATACAAACTTACCTGTGAAATAAAAATAAAACCTAAGCTAGCTACAATATAGCTATTAGTTATATTGTATCTATCTTAGGTTTTATTTGACAGATAAGTATTTAGTTGTAAATAGGTATTATTTAGTTAATAATTGTAAGTTTAATTTAGCTATTTTTTAATTATGTTAAAGTTACGGGGTGTTAGGGTTAGGTTTAGATAAGTTTAGTTTAAATTAGTTTATTGCGATGTGGGGGGCTTTAGGTTTAGGGGTTAGTAGTTTAATTTATTATATTTCGTTGTGGGGGTTTTCGGTTTAGGGGTTAATAGGTTTAGTATAGAGGCGGCAGTGTAGGACTTAATAACTTTAGTATAGTGGGGGCGATGTGGGCGGATGGCAGATTAGGGGTTAATAATATTTAAATAGTGTTTGCGATGTGGGAGGGCGGCAGTTTAGGGGTTAACCACTTTAGTATAGTGGTGATGATGTTGGGGAGCGGCGGAATAGGGGTTAATACATTTTATTATTGGCAGCGATATCGGGAGCAGCAGATTAGAGGTTAATAAATTTAATGTAGTGTTTGCGATGCGGGAGGACCTCGGTTTAGGGGTTAATAGGTTAGTGTTAAGTATACTTTTTAACACATTAGTTATGAGTTTTATGTTACAGACTTGTCATTTTAGAGTGTAACGCTCGCTTTTTAGCTGTACCGCAAAACTCGTAATACCGGCGCTATGGAAATCCCATTAAAAAATGTAATTTTTACCAGTGCGGTACTGACGTTGCGTTACAGGCTAAAATGCTTGCGGTACAATTATACCGACAAGACTTGTAATGGCTGTGTTGCTGTTTTATCGCTGAAAATACCATATTTTCAGCGTTAAAAGACGAACGCACAAACTTGTAATCTAGCTGTAAGATTTTAAAAAGGGAAAAAAATAAAATAAAAATAGCATATTAATGTTTTGTTTTAGAAATTATAAAATATAAACATATATTGGCAGACAAAAATAAGTAAAGGGTTTATTGCACATTTGTGATGAAATGGATGCATTACACAATAACAACCTGCATTTACACAAAACTGTCACCAGTAATGATGTATTATTGATTTGTAATGTGAAGCTAAATTCAATTGCACTATGATTTATGATGAGTCCTTTAACATTGACTTAGCCTTCTGGTATTTTGTTGCTTTGGTTTAGACTTGTGAAAAAACTTTTACGGAGCTTGATGCCCCTTGATGCCCCTTGTTTCCGGTGAGCCTTGACACCCCCTGCTAGATTGGACGCGAATCTGCAGGGGGCGGCATTGCACTAGCCGTTCACTAGAACTGCTGGTGCAATGATAAATGCCGACAGCGTATGCTGTCAGCATTTGTTGATGTGCGGCGGACATGATACGCTACAACGTATCATATCCGCTCGCACATTAATAAATTTACCCCTTAGTGTGTGCTGAACTAGAATATAGAAAATCCAGATATTCTGAAATTATCACTGATGTAAATCAGACGATTTAACATATTCAAATTTAAATTAAATTTGAGAATGCCAATAAATAGTCAAGTTCAAAACTAAAATTGTTATTTATCCCAATATGTTAAAGGGGCATGAATTTCAAAAATAAGTGTTTATTTTTTTACAAAGAGACTTTTGTACAGGCAAAAAAATATATAACAATCATCATGTTAATGTTGGAGTGCATTATTTGTTCAAATGGTAAGAATGTAGACGATATAAAACAAATACAATTCTCTTTATTAAAGCACAAATTTAAAACATGGAAAACTCATTCTTAAAAGTATTCTTCGTCCACCTTACTAATTAAAAGAAAATATTTTTTTTTAATACATTATTAGTATACACATTTGCATTAAACAAGATAGACTCTACATATTTTTAAGCTGTCTGTGGACTTTCAGGAAGTCTGTTGTGGATTTGCTTAAAGGCACATTTTAGTGGAAAAAGTGAATTAGAAAAAAATGAATTAGAGCACCCTGGAACTCTGTGTTTAATGCCTGTAAATTGGCTAAACACATAGGTAAACTCCCTCTAATAGCAGACAAGCCCATTGGCTGTGGGAGTCACACGCCCCGCCCCCGACTGCCTTCTTTACTTTACCAGAGTTCAGTGGTTAACAGTGCAAAAATTAAATCAGCTTGGCCTTGGAAATTTTTGAAGAAGTCATCATCCACCACCCCAGCCCAGCCTCCACCCCCTTACCTTGCCTGCCAAACTAGTCCTTTGTACTAAGGGGCCACTTATCTGACCCCAAAGGCCTCCACACACTCGGCAGGAGTAGCGCCTTGGATGCATGTGCCATGCATGCTCTCAAGGCTCACTCCATGATCTCCATGCCTAAAGGATGTGGCCCACCGTCCTACCGGGAAAACTCCTGATATCCAGTGGGCCAATCTGACACTGATTGTTAATGTCAGATTTAGCTTACAGGGGTTAAATATATAGTTTTCTGAAAGCAATGTTGCTATAATGAAATGCTTTAATGCGTTTTATTTTTGATCTTTTACATACCACCCAACATTTGTGGCTAGGTATTGGGGAGGACCACCATTTTGTGGGCATGTCAGGAGAAACAGTGTCACAGGTGGATAGTGGGTGGGATCATGGGCGTGTCTGGTACAGTGGGCAAATCTGGACAGTTTGTAGGTGTTTCTAGGTGGTCTATGGGAAGGGCTAAGGGAAATAATGCAAATCAGGACATATGACTGTCACAGAGGGTCAGAACTACGAATCAGCGACTGTCCCTCTTAAATAGGGACAGTTGGAAATTCTGCTTTCATGTACCTTTAAGTTGTCATGGTTACAAGTATTGTGCCTGTGCAATAACAATCCAGTTACAATCAAAATAACAGAAACAGAGAGTATGCATTTTAGCAAAAAATAGCTTCTCAAGCATATTTTAAGAAATTCAGATGTACAGCCTTAGAGTGTGACATATTAGACTCATTACAACTGAGAAAATGTGGATTGGTTTAATTATTGTATGCTTGTTTTTTTAGCAGTGGCAGTAAATCACTTTGAAAAAAAAGTCTCCTGATCAGTACAGGAATTTAACATGTGAACCAAATAACATTTTATTAGAAAAAAAAATGTGAACATATAAGTCTTAAACACTTCCAATAAATCAAAACAGCAAAAATCAATGGAACTTCCTTAGGGGGATATCAAGTGAAGAGAGGAATAATTTAGTATTCGGTTTTGCAAGGTATATTATCTATATGATCTTGGTATATGTCCAATATCACAAAACGTTAGATTAAATGCAGATGTTGATGGTTAGCATTGTTAGTAATTGGCTGTAATTACTAGTGCATCAGGGAAATTCTGATAAATAGCAGTTAGAGCCCACTCAACAATTCATGTGTTTAAAGTGCTAATAGTTTAGTTATGAAAATATATTGTGTATCAGCAGGAGTTCAGGTGATTTTATTTGCAGTCAGACTGTGGATCAATTTGACCTGACATTGCTGGGACAAATGTGATGTCTGTTACATAATGTGATAGTGACAACTCTCTTGTAATTCGGTGTGAATGTAAGATCCAACTCCTTCCCTTAATAGCTGATTGTGAAATCTGAGTTCAATTAAAAAGTCTACTTTAGATGTGTAATTACTGTATATATTGTAATTGAATAGCTTTATTGAAATAAATCCTTTATATATGTATGCCTGTGCAAGCAGGGTCACAGTGTTCTGCAAGAAAGAGAAGTGCATTTTTTAATTTCCTGATTCAGGTAGAGAATGCAATTTTAAGCAACTTTCTAATTTTCTCCTATTATGATTTTTTCTTCGTTCTCTTGCTGTCTTTTTTAAAAAAAAGCAGGAATGTAAAGCTTAAGAGCCGGGCCATTTTTGGTTGAGAACCTGGGTTATGCTTGCTTTTTGGTTTGCTAAATGTAGCCACCAATAAGCATGCGCTATCCAGGGTGCTGAACCTAAAATGGGCTGGCTCCTAAGCTTTAAATTCCTGATTTTTAAATAATAAACGGCTAGATTATGAGTTTTGCGTTAAGGTACAAAAGAAGCGTTATCAGGTCCTAACGCTGCTTTTTTACGAGTCTTACAGGTATAGGTGTACCGCACACTTTTTTGGCCTTACTGCAAATCAACTTACGTAAATTTCGTAAAGGCTTTTTTCAATGGGACTTGCATAGCGCCGGTATTACGAGTTTGTCCTGGGAGGCCAAAAAGTGAGCGGTACACCCTCTACCGCCAAGATTCCTAACTCATTTTAAAGTCAGTAATGATGAGTTTTACGCTACAAAGCTGTAGCATAAAACTCATAACTAAAGTGCTAAAAAGTACGCTAACACCCATAAACTACCTATTAACCCCTAAACCCAGGCCCTCCCACATCGCAAACACTAAAATAAAATTATTAACCCCTAATCTGCCGCTCCGGACATAGCCGCCACTAGAATAAACATATTAACCCCTAAACCACCGCACTCCCGCCTCGCAACACTAGTTAAATATTATTAACCCCTAATCTGCCTCCCCTAACATCGCCGCCACCTACATTATACCTATTAACTCATAATCTGCTGCCCCCAACATCACCGCCACCTACCTACATTTATTAACCCCTAATCTGCCGCCCCAACGTCGCCGCCACTATTCTAAATTTATTATCCCTTTAAACCCGTCGCTATTCTAAATTTATTATCCCTTTAAACCTAAGTCTAACCCTAACACCCACTAACTTAAATTTAATTTAAATAAATCTAAATACAATTCCTATCATTGCCTAAATGATTCCTATTTAAAACTAAATACTTACCTATAAAATAAACCCTAAGCTAGCTACAATATAACTAATAGTTACATTGTAGCTATCTTAGGGTTTATTTTTATTTTACATGCAAGTCTGTATTTATTTTAACTAGGTAGAATAGTTACTAAATAGTTATTAACTAAAAACAAACACTAAATTACAGAAAATAAAAAAACATTTACAAGATATTTAAACTAATTACACCTAATCTAAGAGCCCTATCAAAATAAAAAAGCCCCCCCAAAATAAAAAAAACCTAGCCTAAACTAAACTACCAATAGCCCTTAAAAGGGACTTTTGCAGGGCATTGCCCCAAAGAAATCAGCTCTTTTACCTGAAAAAGCAATACAAACAACCCCCCCAACAGTAAAACCCAGCACCCACACAACCAACCCCCCAAATAAAAGCCTAACTAAAAAAAACCTAAGCTCCCCATTGCCCTGAAAAGGGCATTTGGATGGGCATTGCCCTTAAAAGGGCATTTAGCTCTATTGCTGCCCAAAGTCCTAACCTAAAAATAAAACCCACGCAATACACCCTTAAAAAATCCTAACACTAACCCCCGAAGATTCACTTACCGGGAGAAGTCTTCATCCAAGCGGCAAGATGTCCTCAAGGAAGCCGGCATAAGTGGTCCTCCAGAGAGACAGAAGTGGTCCTCCAGACGGGCAGAAGTCTTCACCCAGACGGCATCTTCTTCTATTTTCATCCTTCCGACGCGGAGCGGCTCCATCTTCAAGACATCCGGTGCGGAGCATCCTCTTCAATCGACGTCTTCTTGCTGAATGAATGTACCTTTAAATGACGTCATCCAAGATGGCGTCCCTTAGATTCCGATTGGTTGATAGAATTCTATCAGCCAATCGGAATTAAGGTTGAAAAAAAAAAATTCTATTGGCTGATTGGAACAGTTAAGCCCTAAGCTATCTACAATGTAACTATTAGTTATATTGTAGCTAGCTTAGGGTTTATTTTATAGGTTAGTATTTAGTTTTAAATAGGAATAATTTAGGTAGTCATAGGAATTTTATTTAGATGTATTTAAATTATATCTAAGTTAGGGGGGGTTGGGGTTAGACTTGGGTTTAGGGGTTAATAAATTTAGAATAGTGCCGGCGACGTTGGGGACGGCAGATTAGGGGTTAATAAATGTAGGTAGTTGGCGGCTATGTTAGGGGCAGCAGATTAGGGGTTAATATATATAATGTAGGTGTCGGCGATGTTGGAGGAAGCAGATTAGGGGTTAATAAGTATAATGTAGGTGTCGGCGATGTTGTTGGCAGCAGATTAGGGGTTAATAAGTGTACGATTAGGGGTGTTTAGACTCGGGGTTCATGTTAGGGTGTTAGGTGTAAACATAAAATGTTTTTCCCCATAGGAATCAATGGGGCTGCGTTACTGAGTTTTACGCTGCTTTTTTGCAGGTGTTAAGACTTTTTCTCAGCCGGCTCTCCCCATTGATGTCTATGGGGAAATCGTGCACGAGCACGTATAACCAGCTCACAGCTCACTTAAGCAGCACTGGTATTGGAGTGCAGTGTGGAGCACAATTTTTCTCTACGCTCACTTCTTGCCTGTTAATGCCGGGTTGATAAAAACCCGTAATACCAGCGCTCCAGGTAAGTGAGCGGTGAGAATAAACAAGTTAGCACCGCACCCCTCATAACGCAAAACTCGTAATCTAGCCGAAAGATAGCAAGAGAACGAATAATAATTGCTATTATTCTTACATTTTTAGCTGTTGTATGCCATAGCTCCCACCTCCTGACTAGAATCTAACTTTTCAATTGGCCTTTTAAAATTGTCTTTGACACTCAAGTAATTTAGTGGACCCAGCTGACTGCCCTGCCTATATATTTAACACTAGCTTGGGCTGTGCATTGCACTGGGGGGTGCATTGTCTGGGCAGTATGCTTTGTTACAATAGCATATGTTCACATTTCTAAAGTGAACATTTTATAAGTGAGGCATTAAGATAAGAATTATACAAGACTTAAACAAGGATTGGACAAGAGGCAAGACACAAGGCAAGCACTCTTGTAATTTTGCGTTTTAAGTATCTAATTGTTTCCTTACGCAAGTGCTGCTGTAATTCTGTGTTTTATGTGTTTAATTGGTTACAACTTTTATAAAATTGCTCAATATATTCATATTCCTTTTTGCTACCTCTTGCCTCTATAACAAACTACTTTACTCAATTACTCCTCCTTCCCCCTCACCACCTTCTCTTTTCATTAGCCCATCTCTCTTAAACTCACCTTACTTTTGTACTCATGAACTTCACACTCTCCTAAAGTCCCTCTCTCCCCCCTGCACCTCATCCCAAAAACAGTCTCTTTACTGCAAATCTGCAGCTCACCTCATGTCACTCTCCCTCTTGCTTTTACTAGATGCTGGTGACATCTCCCCTAATCCTGGTCCCCAACAACTTCCTAGCCATGCACATCCATGTGTACCTTTCCACAGACTCAGCAAACAAAACTTTGCTAACCTTACCCATATTCCCCTTGTATCTAAAGCCACTACCCCTTCACTTGCGCACTCTGGAACTCTCCCTCTGTTTGCAACAAGCTCACTTCTATCCATGGCCTCTTTATCTCCCGCTCCCTCAACCTTCTGGCTCTCACAGAAACTTGTCTCTCTCCTGTAGAAACAGCATCCACTGCAACATTGCCACATGGGGTCTCCACTTCAGCCATACTCCTAGGTCTGGTAACCAACAAGGAGGTGGTGTAGGTATTTTTCTTTCCTCTCATTGCACCTTTCAACAAATACAACACATCTCTTCCCTTACATTTTCCTCATTCAAAACCCACATGACTCGCTTATATTCTCCCCTCTCTATACATGCTGCAGTCATATACCGCCCCCTGGCTCCTCAACTCAATTTCTAGATCCCTTTGCTGCCTGGCCCTCATTCTTGGTAACTTCAACTTCCCTCTTAACAATCCTACTGCCTCCTCTGCAAAGCAACTTCTGCAACTCACTTCCTCTTTTGGTCTGTCACAATGGACTGACTCTCCCACTCACAAAGATGGTCACTCCTTTGATCTGATCTTTAGCTATTGATGCACTCTCTCAAACTTCACAAACTCTCCTTTTCCTCTTTCTGACCATCATCTCCTCACTTGCAACAGTGTATCCCTCCCTACAACTCTCCCTCCTTCTACCCCTCACACCAAACTTCACAGAAGTATTATGTCATTAGATCAGCAACAGCTCACTAGTTCTCTCGAACCTCTCCTCTCATTCATCTCTTCCTTTTCCTGCCCTGACCAATCTATCTGCCACTATAATTCCATACTTACATCGGTCATTGACAATTTGGCCCCTCCTACCATAGCTCTGAAACCACACACTCACCCTCAGCCCTGACATACTCCTCTGACACGGTACCTATGCAGATGTTCCCATACTGCTGAGCAGCACTGGAGAAAATCTTGGAGTTCAGCTGACTTTCTTCACTACAAATTCATCTTGAACTCCTACTACTCTGCCCTTAATCTTTATAAGCAACACTACTTTGCCCCTGTTACTGAGGAAGACGTTTCTGCACTTATACTGTGCTCTTACCTCACTACCTGTCCCCTCGACCCCATCCCCTCAAAGCTACTCCCCTCCCCTCTTCTACCCTTACCCCTATACTCACATACATTTTCAACCTCTCCCTTAGCCATGGTATAGTTCCCTCATCTGTAAAACATGCACTGGTCACACCTATCCTCAAAAAACTTTCTCTTGATCCAACCTCCCCATCCAACTACTGCCCTGTTTCCCTACTCCCTCTTGCCTCAAAGCTTCTTGATTTCGCTCCCATCACTCCACAGAGTTAAGGTTACCAATGACCTTCTTACAGCAAAATCCAAAGGCCACTTCTCTCTGCTTATCCCCCTTGATCTGTCTGCAGCATTTGATACTATTAACCACCCTCTTTTGCTCCAAACACTCCAATCCTTCGGCATTTGTGACACAGCCCTCTCGTGGTTCTCTTCCTACCTGTCTAACCGTACCTTTAGTGTAGCCTTCTATGAGGCTTCCTCTGCCCCATTATCACTTTCTGTTGGGGTACCGCAAGGCTCTGTCCTTGGACCCCTTCTCTTCTCAATCTACACGTCATTATTAGGTTCCCTAATAAAGTCCCACAGGTTTCAATATAATTTGTATGCCGACGACACTCAAATCTACATCTCTGCTCCAGACTTATCTCCTTCCTTGCTAACCCGTGTCACTGACTGTCTTTCTCACATCTCTTCATGGATGTCCTCTCACTACATTAAGCTAAATCTCTTCAAAACTCAGCTCCTTATTTTCCCCTCTTCTTCTAAAATCTCCACCGCCCATCTCTCTATAACTGTTGACAACTCCATCATTACCCCTACCCCGCATGCCCAATGTCTTGGGGGTCACGCTTGACTCAGATCTTTCTTTTACTCCTCACATTCAGGCTTTGGCTAAATCCACCTTAAAAACATCTCTAAAATTTGACATTTCCTTACACAAGACACAACTAAGATTTTAACCTACTCTCTCTTCCTTTCCCACCTTGACTACTGCAACTCCGTCCTCTCTGGTCTCCCCAGATGCTGTCTAACTCCTTTAATAATGAATGCATCTGCCAGGCTCATCTTCCTTAAACTTCATATGCTGCACCTCTCTGCCAATCCCTTCACTGCTGCTTCCTCTTGCCTCCAGGATTAAACACAAAATTCTGACTTTGACATACAAAGCACTCAACTGCACTGCTCCCCTCTATATCTCAGACCTTGTCTCCAGATACTCTCCCTCCCGTCCCCTTCACTCTGCTCACAACCTCCTACTATCCTCCTCTCTTGTTACCTCCTCACATTCCCAATTACAGGACTTCTCCAGACTGGCTCCCATCTTGTGGAACTTTCTGCCTCGCTCCACAAGACTCTCCCCTAGTTTTTAAAGCTTCAAGCACTCCCTAAAGACCCTTCTGTTAAGGGATGCATACAACCCACACTAACCTTTCCTAATAACAGTTCCTCTCCTCCATTGCTATCCACCATGAACCCCCTTAGAATGTAAGCCTAAGAGCCCAACTGCTTGCAGATCACCTTCACAAGAGCTGACTACAACAGTGCGACTCTAGGCAAGGCGCTCTACCCATTTGATCCCTATAATTCCTACCTTGTATACCGCCTATGTTTATAGCGCTGTGGAATCTGTTGGTGCTCTACAAATAACTGATAATAATAATAATAATAATAATAAATAGTAAATTAGAATGTTGCTTAAAATTGCATACTCTATCTGAATCATTAAAGAATTTTTTTTTGTTTAGTATCCCTTTAAGGGATTCCTGCCCTACTAGATCTTCCCCGGTCAACTGTAAATGCTATTATTTTGAAGTGGAAGTGATTAGGAGCAACAACATCCACAAACTCATAAAATGGAGTCACAGAGTACTAAAGCATGCTGTATATCATCTGTTCCATCACTCACTGCCGAGTTCCAAACTTCTTCTGGAAACAACATCAACACAAGAACTATGTATCAAGAGATTTATGAAATGTGTTTCCATAGCTGAACACCTGTAAACACGTCTCACATCAACATGTGCAATTCCAGGTGTTGGCCAGAGTGGTGTAAAGCTCTCCACCACTGGGCTGTAGAGCAGCATAAAAAGTTCTCTGGAGTGATGAATCACGCTTCACTATCTGCCAATCTGATGGAAGAATCTGTGTGTGGCAGATGCCAGGAGTATGCTACCTACTGGAATGCATAGTGTCTACTGCAAAGTTTGGTGGAGGAAGGATAATGGTCTTGGGTTGTTTTTCAGAGATTGGGCTAGACCCCTTAGTTCCAGTGAAGGGTCACCATAATGCTACAGGATACAAAGACATTTTAGACAATTGGATGCTTGCAATTGGTGGCAACAGTTTGTGGCAACTTTGTTCTCCTGTACATAAAGCAAGGTTAGGTTCATAAAGCCATGGTTTGGTAAGTTTGGTGTGGAGGAACTTGAGTAGAACTGCTAGTGCAATGATAAATGCCGACAGCGTATTTATCTATGTGCAGCGGACATGATCCGCTATATCGGATAATGTCCACACACACCATCATAAATAGGCCCCTTAGTGGTTAAACCAAGGGCTTGTCACTAGTGGGGTCCCTCCTGGGTTTGCCAGGTGTATACTAAAGAACAATATGCAAGCTGAATACACTAGACATCCTGCCCATCACATACAACACACAGCCTTACCAAAACCACACTAATTATAAGCACTGCCTACTACACATCACTTATTTAGATGCATTTGATTGGACATTTTACTCTCTCAGCATACTCACAGTAGTGAGTTATCTAGTCATGATGCAGAGCTAAGTCACATGGCACTGAGTTTGAATGTGGCAGTGCGTGCTGGAAGAGCAACTTTGAAACTCCAAGTTTATGGTGTGCACCCTAGGGGTCAGAGACGTCTGGTTGTCCTAAAAGGTCAACAAGAGATACTAAACCCACAATTTTTCTTTCATGATTCAGATAGAGCATGCAATTTTATACAACTTCATTATCTTGGTATATTTATTTGAAAAAGCAGGATTGAAAGCTTAGAAGCCGGACCATTTTTGGTTCAGAACCCTGGATAGTGCTTGCTGATTGGTGGCTACATTTAGCCACCTATCAGCAAGTACTACCCAGGTTCTTAACCAAAATGGGCTGACTTCTTACCTTACATTCCTGCTTTTTCAAATAAAGATACAAAGAGAACAAAAAAATTGATAATAGGAGTAAATTAGAAAGTTGCTTAAAATTGCATGCTCTATCTGAACCATGAAAGAAAAATGTTTAAGATTGTAGCTTGGATTAATAGTTGCCAAATGCAGCCTCTTTGGCAACCAATGAATTAGCACCCATGTTAAATGTAGCAACTCAGATCTCTGTCTAGACACCTACTTTGTTTGCACTTCCTTGCTGGATTGTTTTATTTTTCACTTTAAAGGATATGCAATTTTAAGCAACTTTCTTATTTAGTCGTTTTATCAATTTTTCTTCGTTCTATTGGTATCTTTATTTGAAAAGCAGAAATGTAAAAGCTTAGGAGCCGGCCTATTTTTGGTTCAGCACCTGGGTAGTGCTTGCAGATTGGTGGCTAAATCATTGCAAATCAAAGACATTTATTTTTTTAATGGTCCTTTATGAAATCATAATCTTAAAGGCATATTAAGCCCACATGTTTTCCTTTCATGATTCCAATCTTTGGATTAGCGGTGAAGTGACACTGTATATAGGTTGAGTGAAAAAACATATAGCCACAGCAAAGTGAATAAACACCATGGGGCCGAATGATCATGCTCCTTCATGACCACATTAATCCGCCCGATCCTATACGATCAGGCTGATTGACACCCCCTGCTAGTGGCCGATTGGCCGTGAATCTGCATGGGGCGGCATTGCACAAGCAGTTCACAAGAACTGCTTGCGCAATGATAAATGCCAACAGCATATGCTGTTGGCATTTATCGATGTGCGGCGGACATGATACACTACATTGTATCATGTCCGCTCGCTCTTTCATAAATTGGCCCCTATAGATCTTTGTGTCACTGATTGGGATACAAAGATAAAGCTAATGATCATTTCACCAATTTGGGCTTCCTCAGGTCTATCATAGCATAATAAATATTTTTAACTATTACATTTTTTTATAATTGATTATTTTGATTATTAAATATGTATATTTGTTTATATTTGCTTCTTTGAACCTCTGGGATAATGAAATAAGAAATATCTAGCATTTTTTTATCTAGTACATTTTAGGAGCCGCTAATAACATGTAATAAAATTTGTATTGCAGGTATAATAAATGGTCTAAAGAAAAATACACAACATAAAGATCACCTCTGGAGGCCCATTTATCAAGCTCTTAATGGAGCTTGTGGGCCCGTGTTTCTGGCGAGTCTTCAGACCGCTGCTCCGTAACCCTGTCCACCTGCTCAGAGCTGAATCGCCACAATTCAACCGGATCGAGTATGATCGGGTTGATTGACATCTCCCTGCTGACGGCCGCAAGTATGCAGGGGGGGCGTTGCACCAGCAGCTCTTGTGAGCTGCTGGTGCCATGATAAATACGGAGAGTGTATTGCTCTCCGCATTCATCGAGGTCTTGCGGACCTGATCCGCACTAACAGATCAGGTCCGCAAGACCGTTGATACATAGGCCTCCTGGTCTTACTTTGACTAAAACTAAGCTGAATAGTCCCAAGAATAAAGGAATCTGGATTGAGCTTGGGGTTGGAACTTAAAGGGATAGTCTAGTCAAAATTAAACTTTCATGATTCAGATAGAGCAGACAATTTTAAGCAACTTTCTAATTTACTCCTATTATCAAATTTTCTTCGTTCTCTTGGTATCCTTATTTGAATGTAAGCGTAGGAGCCAGCCCATTTTTGGTTCAGAACCAGGGTAGTGCTGGCTGGTTGGATGGCTACACCAATCAGCAAGTGCTACCCAGGTGTTGAACCAAAAATGGGCCGGCTCCTATGCTTAAATTCCAGCTTTTTTAAATTAAGATACCAAGAGAACAAAGACAAATTGATAATAGGAGTAAATTAGAAAGTTGCTTAAAAGTTCCTGCACTATCTGAATCATATAAGTTTAATTTTGACTAGACTATCCCTTTAATATAAAATTTGTATCATTATATGATGCAATGGTGTCAAGGGTGCATACAATTACTGGTAGTGAGTATCTTCATTTAACCAATAAGTGAAATATAGGTATTTACAATACTATTACAAGTATAAAACATATAAGCAAAAAACTAAAATATGTAGACTGTTCAGAAGGTGGGAGGGGGGGGGGTTTAAAACATACACACCTCCTATTATCACGCTGATTTGTGGTTTAGAAAAGTGCTAGGTCCCTTATATCCCAAAAACATTATACTAATACAAAGAACAAGTGCCTTTAAAAATACCGGTAGGTAATGATTAGCTATTGAAGATGATAACAACTTAATTTGAAATGATAATGCAACTCAGTGTATATCAACTTCAACAAAAGTTTCCTATAAATATACAAGCAGATAATAAAGATATATTATGTATGACAGTGAATAGTCATTCTATTTAACCTACTTCAGCTGGACCCCCTGTGGAAAAGTATAGGTAGATGTTATTGAAATCTATAGTCTTAAGAAAGACAAGTAAGGATGTAACACCTGCAACAACTCACTGTTGTCATCCAAAAAGGCTGAATGTGTCCCTTATGCAAGTTGTTCATAAGTTGCCAGGTCCCCTTCTGAATGCAGTGTAGTAGCTAAGTTCAGGAGCTCATAGTCCAACTTTCCCTTATTAGGAGAGCCCTAATTGGTTATATCCAATATGGAAGTATGGAGCATATCATAAATGAGTTTTGTATCTTGAACCTTCGTGTCGATGTTCTTCAGAGTGAGATCCTTATGTAGTAGTGTTCCCACTTGGAAGCCAGAGAGAGTAAATGTAGAGTGGTTGTAAAGTCTAATAAAGTAGATAAAGGGGCCTATTTATCAAAGCGTCAACTGTGCTGCATTCGCCGGCACCAATAGGCTCGCCTAACATCACCTAACATCGCTGCCGCGGACCTGAATACGTTCTCCATAGTTACCAAAAAAGCTGTCAAAAAGCCGCGCACCAAGTACGGGGCGATGAGCAGCTGACTGTTGGTAACTAAAAGTCATCAATCTCACTGCTCTTCGACTTTTTCCCAGCTTTATTTGTATCCTGTCACTAAACACCCACACTATACTAAACTGATTAACCCCTAAACCGCCGCTCCCGGAGCCCACCGCCACTCTAATAAAGTTATTAACCCCTATTCCTCCACTCCCGGAGCCCACCGCCACCTACATTATACTTATTAACCCCTAATCTGCCACCCCCTATACTGCCGCCACCTACATTATACTTATTAACCCCTAATCTGCCACCCCCTATACCGCCGCCACCTACATAAAGTTATTAATCCCTATCCTGTCGCTCCCAGAGCCCACCGCAACTAAATAAAGTTATTAACCCCTAAACCGCCAGCCCCCCACATCGCCATAAACTAAATTAAACTATTAACCCCTAAACCTAACAACCCGCTAACTTTATATTAAATATTAACTCATCCCTATCTTATAATAAATTTAAACTTACCTTTAGATTTAAATTAAACTATTAATTAACCTACCCTAACTTTTATAATAAAATTACATTAAACTATATTAAATTAATAATTAACCTACCCTAATTATTATAATAAAATTACATTAAACTATATTAAATTAATAATTAACCTACCCTAATTATTATAATAAAATTACATTAAACTATATTAAAATAAAAATTAATCTAACCTAACTTTTATACTAAAATTAAATAAAACTACAAATTAAAATAACTATATTATATATTTAAACACCTAACCCTACTCAAATAATTTAAATCTACACTAAAAAATTACTAAGTTACCAAAAACTAACAGTGTTTGTTATTTTTTGTAACTTAGTTGTTAGTTTTTGGTAACTTAGTAATTTTTTAGTGTAGATTTAAATTATTTGAGTAGGGTTAGGTGTTTAAATATATAATATAGTTATTTTAATTTGTAGTTTTATTTAATTTTAGTATAAAAGTTAGGTTAGATTAATTTTTATTTTAATATAGTTTAATGTAATTTTATTATAATAATTAGGGTAGGTTAATTATTAATTTAATATAGTTTAATGTAATTTTATTATAAAAGTTAGGGTAGGTTAATTAATAGTTTAATTTAAATCTAAAGGTAAGTTTAAATTTATTATAAGATAGGGATGAGTTAATATTTAATATAAAGTTAGCGGGTTGTTAGGTTTAGGGGTTAATAGTTTAATTTAGTTAAACAAAAAAATAAACACTAAGTTACAAAAAATAAAAAATAAACACTAAGTTACAAAAAATAAAAAATAAGTTATCAAAGCTTTAAACTAATTACACCTAATTTAAGGGCCCTATGAAAATAAAAAAGCACCCCCAAAATAAAAAAACCTAACCTACAATAAACTACAAATAGCCCTTAAAAGGGCCTTTTGTGTGGCATTGCCCCAAATAAATCAGCTTGTTTACCTGTAAAACAAAGATACAAATACCCCCCAACAGTAAAACCCACCACCCACACAACCAACCCCCAAATAAAAAGCTAACTAAAAAAACCTAAGCTCCCCATTGCCCTGAAAAGGGCATTTGGATGGGCATTGCCCTTAAAAGGGCATTTAGCTCTATTGCAGCCCAAGTCTTAATCTAAAACTAAAACCCACCCAATAAACCCTTAAAAAATCCTAACACTAACCCCAGAAGATTTACTTACATTTATGAAGATCCGACATCCATCCTCCAAGAAGCCGGGAGAAGTCCTCAACGAAGCGGCCGAAGTCTTCATCCAAGCCCGCAGAAGTCTTCATCCAGATGGCATCTTCTATCTTCATCCATCCGGCGCGGAGCGGCTACATCTTCAAAACATCCAACGCGGAGCTTCCTCTTCTTTCCGACGACTACCGACGAATGAAGATTCCGTCATCCAAGATGGCGTCCCTTAGATTCCGATTGGCTGATAGCATTCTATCAGCCAATCGGAATTAAGGTTGAAAAAATACTATTGGCTGCAATCAGCCAATAGGATTGAGCTTTCATCCTATTGGCTGATCCAATCAGCCAATAGAATGCGAGCTCAATCCTATTGGCTGATTGGATCAGCCAATAGGATGAAAGCTCAATCCTATTGGCTGATTGCAACAGCCAATAGGATTTTTTCAACCTTAATTCCGATTGACTGATAGAATTCTATCAGCCAATCGGAATCTAAGGGACGCCATCTTGGATGACGTCACTTAACGGAACCTTCATTCGTCGGTAGTCATCGGAAAGAAGAGGATGCTCCGTGTCGGATGTCTTGAAGATGGAGCCGCTCCGCACCGGATGGATGAAGATAGAAGATTAGGATAGAAAAACAAGGGGCGCCAACATAGTGTGAATCAGTTTGGAAAACTGGAAAACAGTAGTTATAATAAAATCTACTCACAAGTGGAGTGGCACCTAGAACCAACTGGGTGCATACAGGCAGGCTGACATTCAGGACCAGCAGTCAGTACGCTGGGGGTCTCACCCGGGAGACCTGTGGGTAGGTCAGATGAAGTAGATGGAGTCGGCTGTGTATCGTCTGGTGAGCCGGATCGCCACTGTGGAAGTCCAAAGGGCTGTGTTGTTTATCCCAAAAGGGTAGCTGCTCACACGATCAGCCTTGTTTCCAAACGAGTTTCCAATGTCAGTGTATGGAACAAAGGGATAAAAACCAAACTGGGTATAACCACTGCAAACTGTGGTAATATTAAAAAGGCACAGAAAACCGGGTCTGTCTAAAAACAAGTATTTAATTGCTACGCGTTTCTCAGTCCGTAAAGGACCGTTCCCTCAGGCATATATATGCTATATGCCTGAGGAAACCAGTTGGTTCTAGGTGCCACTCCACTTGTGAGTAGATTTTTATTATAACTACTGTTTTCCAGTTTTCCAAACTGATTCACACTATGTTGGCGCCCCTTGTTTTTCTATCCTCCTAGATTTCCTGATTCATCACACCTTGGATTCAAGCGGAGCAAGCCATTTGTTTTGATCCTTTGAACTTTTGTTCTTTATATATCCTTTACATTGAATTTGGACTTTTTATCTCTGAACACTTATCACATATTGGACTTTTCAGTTTTTTGAGTTTAATCAAATTCAACTGTTCACATATTTTATTGCAAGTCTTTAGTTCTTTGCAATATTCCAACTGATTTTTTGTTTAGGTATCACAATTGTTTCAAGTCTTACGGTTTGTAACAAGTCACACATTCTCCTTTGATTAACAAGATTTCACTCAATCATATACACATATACACCTCTCACATACTTATCTGTCACAGTTCAACTCACACGATACCAGAGGAATTTAATTCACATCAACACAATTTCTATCAACACTACAGCGCGTCCCCTTAGTTTTTTCTTATAGAAAATACTTCTATAGAAGATAGAAGATGCCATCTGGATGAAGACTTCTGCGGGCTTGGATGAAGACTTCTGCCGCTTCGTTGAAGACTTCTCTCGGCTTCTTGGAGGATGGATGTCGGATCGTCAAAACTGTAAGTAAATCTTCTGGGGTTAGTGTTAGGATTTTTTAAGGGTTTATTGGGTGGGTTTTAGTTTTAGATTAGGATTTGGGCTGCAATAGAGCTAAATGCCCTTTTAAGGGCAATGCCCATCCAAATGCCCTTTTCAGGGCAATGGGGAGCTTAGGTTTTTTTAGTTAGCTTTTTATTTGGGAGTTGGTTGTGTGGGTGGTGGGTTTAACTGTTGGGGGTATTTGTATTTTTTTTACAGGTAAAAGAGTTGATTTCTTTGGGGAAATGCCCCGCAAAAGGCCCTTGTAAGGGCTATTTGTAGTTTATTGTAGGTTAGGGGGGTTTATTTTGGGGGGGGGCTTTTTTATTTTCATAGGGCCCTTAGATTAGGTGTAATTAGTTTAATGCTTTGATAATTTATTTTTTATTTTTTGTAACTTAGTGTTTATTTTTTTGTGTAACTTAGTGTTTGTTACTTTTGTTAGTTGATAGTTTTTGGTAACTTAGTAATTTTTTAGTGTAGATTTAAAATAGTTGAGTAGGGTTAGGTGTTTAAATATATAATATAGTTATTTTAATTTGTAGTTTTATGTAATTTTAGTATAAAAGTTAGGCTAGATTAATTTTTATTTTAATATAGTTTAATGTAATTTTAGTTTAAAAGTTAGGTTAGATTAATTATTAATTTAATATAGTTTAATGTAATTTTAGTTTAAAAGTTAGGTTAGATTAATTATTAATTTAATATAGTTTAATGTAATTTTAGTATAAAAGTTAGGTTAGATTAATTTTTATTTTAATATAGTTTAATGTAATTTTAGTTTAAAAGTTAGGTTAGATTAATTATTAATTTAATATAGTTTAATATAATTTTATTATAATAGTTAGGGTATGTTAATTATTAATTTAATATAGTTTAATTTAATTTTAAAGGTAAGTTTAAATTTATTATAAAGTTAGGGGTTAATAGGTTAATTTAGTTCATGGTGATGTGGGGGGCTTGCGGTTTAGGGGTTAATAACTTTATTTAGTTGCGGTGGGCTCCTGGAGCGGCGGGATAGGGGTTAATAACTTTATGTAGGTGGCGGTGATGTTGGGGCGGCAGATTAGGGGTTAATAAGTATAATGCAGGTGGTGGCAGTGTAGGGGTGGCAGATTAGGGGTTAATAAGTATAATGTAGGTGGTGGCGGTGTAGGGGTGGCAGATTAGGGGTTAATAAGTATAATGTAGGTGGTGGCGGTGTAGGGGGCGGCAGATTAGGAGTGTTTAGACTCGGTGTACATGTTAGGGTGTTAGGTGTAAACGTAACTTTATTTTCCCATAGGAATCAATGGGATATCTGGCAGCAGTGAACATGAGCTTTCGCTGCTTTCAGACTCCCATTGATTCCTATGGCATCCGCCGCCTCCAGGGCGGTGGATTGAAAACCAGGTATGCTGGGCCGGAATAGTGGCAAGCGTACCTGCTAGTTATTTGTTAACTAGCAAAAATAGTCAGATAGTGCCGAATTTGTATTCGGAACATCTGTAGTGACTTAAGCATCGATCTGTGTCGGACTGAGACCGGCGGATCATATGTTACGTCACAAAATTCTACTTTTGCCGGTCTGTAGGGTTTGATAAATAAGGAGAATCAAGCTCTCCACAAATACGCTGCAGAATTCAAGCATATTTGCGGTTGACGGCTTGATAAATAGGCCCCAATGAATCATCTGCAAAATTCAAAATTGATCGACCTGGCTGGATATTATACGGTAATGATGAAGCGACAGGTGCTTGATTAGAGGTGTCATTAGCTTTACAAAACCTTTCTGTATCTGCAGGTTCATTGATACAATAAGCATCTCCTCTCCATGCTAGTCAAACTGTCTCAATGATTGTCTGAAATGCCATTTTTCAAAAATATGCAGAAGGTAGGCTTCTAATCTCAAATAGTGTCTGTCAAAATGCTTTAGTAGCTCCTCTCCCCTCATTTCATCAACATATTAACTATTTTGGGGACTTGTAGCTCAAATAATTGTATAGGAGGCAGTTGCTGATTCTTTAGGGGTGACAATGACTGTAAAACCTGGAAATGGGGGGGGGGATTTGTTACCTTAAGCCTTCATTTTCCTTACTGTGACTCCAAGTTCATAAAAACAGCAATATCAGTATCTATCAAATCCATGTAATGTAGGCATTAAGATGATATTTTTTTCTTGTTTGGATGCTGTTATGGAGTGCCAATAACCGTCAGATTATTGGGTATCTTTTGGAGCACTAAGAGACATTGTTTGAAAACGCCCCCCATTCTATTATGGTTTTAAGGAGATCAGTGAGGAATGAGCTAAAGGACTCAATATGGTCATATGATGACTTTGTGGATCATGTGGCGACTTTGTGGACCATGTGATGATTTATGGACCAATAGGAAGAAGGAAGGACCTTTAAATACATCATATGCAAAGCAGGATTATCCTCCTCGAAAAAGCTACATATTAGTGGTGAAATGAACATTGGAGTATAAAAGAGAGACAGAGCTAGGCTACAGGGAAGGGTAAAGTACTTAACAGCACTTTAGTGAAGTTAAGCAGAGGGTTCATCAAAGACTGTTGTGAGTTTGGAACATCCAATTGCAATTCTAGTCTCCCTTCATTTGTGCTACATTTAGAGGTCAATTTAACAAACCCTTTTGGCAGGTGAAGAGAACCTGCAGTCCGTATTTATCAAGCAGCTGTCATCAGACCATTGCTTCCTTAACCTTTCGCCACCTCTTAAGTGGCAAATTTCAATCTCCCTGGTCTCATCCAACCGGGGAGATTGACAGCTCTTGCTACGTGTGATTGGCTGTGCGTGGGCAGGGGGCTGGATTGCACACAAGCGCAAAATAGCGCTCGTGTGCAATTATGAATTCAGGCAGCTGAGGCGGACAGGGATGCGTATGTGCGTCCCTGTCCGCCGCAGCTTGATAAATCGACCCCTTAGAGTTACTTTGATGCCTTATGTTGCTTTTATCTTTGTTGTAATGTTACATATTTTTATATTGTAATATTTACAAGATTCTATCCGCATTCCTGCTTATGTCATTGGAGTTTGTATCAAGCACTTAGTCCCAGAACTGGAAAATAGCTCTGGAGTATGTGAGTACTCCAGAGCTAATTGCTTGAATTACGTTTTTCTCTTTTCTTTGAGGAATTCCAACAGAAGTCATTTTATTGGGCTCTTTGTTACCGGTTGCAATTGTTTAATTTCTGCATCCACCCTAATATAAGTACTATAAGTGTTTAAGGGAAAAAATGTACTAAGCTGCAATAGCTGCTTTGGGGTCCTTACAGGGCAGGTTCACACATACGGCCTGATTCGAACAATGTAAGAAGCAGTGGCCATCAGACTGCTGCTTCATATGCTCTCTGCTAGACATGTGCATGGCGAAAAAATTCGGTTCGGTTCGGATCGATTCGGAATTTTTCGAAGTTCGGTTCGGATCGATTCGAATTCGGAAAATTTCGAATTGATTCGTTTCGGATTCATTTCGGATTCATTCGGATTCGAAGAAATTTGGCTGGATTCGGTTCAATTCGGTTCGATTCGGTTCGGAAATTCGGCAATTTGGTAAGTGTTAGGTGGGATTAGACTAGTATTATACTGTATATTAGGTGTTAACCTAACATACTGTATAATAGTAGTGTAATCCCAATGGCCATCCGAATTTACGAATCGATTCGATTCGATTCGGTTCGATTTGGAAAATTCGGCAACATTTGAATTCGGAAATTCGGTTCGATCCGAATCGCCGAATTTTCCGAATTTTCCGAATTTCCGAATCAAACCGAACCGAATCACACATGTCTACTCTCTGCCACCTCTGAGTTGCCCCAAACACGTTTGCTTGGGGTGATTGACAGGCCCTTCTCTCATGTGATTGGTCGTGCGAGAGAAGGGGGTGGCATTACACACTTGTCGGAGTGTGTAATGATACATACTGGGAAGCGGACGAAGAGGATCTACTGCCCATATGCAGCAAAGGGGTGTAGACAGCTTCTCAGGTTGAGAAGCTTTGCTGCCCGCCATTTAGTACATAAGTGTTTGTTTTTCCACTTTTTTATTTTTATCTTAGATTGTGTATTTGGAGTGTATAACATATGTGCAAGCAAATAGACTATTTCGAAGTAATCGTGAAGTAGGGTTAAAGGTGTCCAAAACGTCCCCTTGATGAGTTAAGAAGTGCCTTGAGGTGTTAAATTTAATAAGCCAAAAGGACTTTTGTCGAGGATCCCAAAACCTGTTTACAAGTGCGGGAATCAGCCAAAAATGTTGCTATTGTGATCACTCAGAATAGCTCAAAGTATACTTTTTGGCCTAAAAAACACCCGAAAAATTGATCCCGATAGATTGTGATTGAGGCCTGTATATCAAAATACAGTCTACTCAAGCAAAAATTATTTTCAGTTACTGTGCAAAAAATAATAGTCTTAATAGTCTTTCATACAGTTTCAGATAATTATGTATTCCTGACACTTTATTCTTCTGAAGAGAGTTCACTTAAAGTTCAATATGTAATTATTTTATGTCCCACTTTTGCTGTCAGTGCTGAAACTATTGTTGTTGTAAATTGGTACAAAGCCAACCGTAAAATATGGGCTACCTGTATGCTATGTTCATTCTCTTGGAATCCTTTGTTGAAGGAGCATTAATACACTACTAGGAGCTAGCTGAACACATCTGGATAGCACAAAGGCAAAAGGCATATATGTGCAGCCATCATTCAGCAGCTAGCTCCGCCTCCTAGCAGTGCATTGCTGCTTCTAAACCTACCTAGGTATTCATTTTGACAAAGGATACCAAGAGAACAAAACAAATTAGATAAAAGAAGTATATTGAAAAGTTGTTAAATATTTCATATCCCTTTAATTGGTTTGTAGGACAGCCCTATTCCAGGCATTTTTTAAGTCCCCCACAGTTTGTCTTTATCATTTCTAATGGAAGTTAATTCTATGGGGTGCATTTATCAAGCAGTGTATGCTGCTACAGAGCCCTATCGTTTCAGGTCCGCCTGAAACGGAAGTTAAGAAGCGGCGGTCTTAAGCGCTCCTTAACTTCTCTGCCACCTTTTAGGTGGCAGACTGAAATCATCCCGATCCGATTGGCTGCCAGTGAGCATGGGACGCCATTGCACAAGCATTTCAGTAGAAATGCTTGTGCAATGTTAAATGCCGACATGTTAAACGCCTCTTAATAAATCTACTCTCATGACTCGGCATCTTTTCTGTGAAGTGCTTCCTCTACAAATTACTCCTGAACCTACTATCCTTCAAAATGAGATTACTTGTTCTGATATTTACATTTTATTTATTATTATTTTCTGTGATAAAATGCTTTCAGCATATTGAGTCCCTTAAAGGACCAGTCAACACAGTAGATTTGCATAATCAACAAATGCAAGGTAACAAGACAATGCAATAGCACTTAGTCTGAACTTCAAATGAGTAGTAGATTTTTTTCTGACAATTTTAAAAGTTATGTCTTTTTCCACTCCCCCTGTACCATGTGACAGCCATTAGCCAATCACAAATGCATACACGTACCATGTGACAGCCATCAGCCATTCACAAATGCATACACACTTATTCTTGCACATGCTCAGTAGGAGCTGGTGGCTCAAAAAGTTTAAATATAAAAAGACTGTGCACATTTTGTTAATGGAAGTAAATTGGAAAGTTGTTTAAAATAGCATGCTCTATCTGAATAATGAAAGTTTAATTTTGATTGAGTGTTCCTTTAATATACATATTTAGGGTCAGATTACAAGTGGAGCGCAAGGGGTTTATTGTGCGAGTTTGCATTCATCTGGCTTACTGCTCTTATTACAAGTTGAAAGAAGACACAATCGCGATTTACGCTAGAATTATTACCGCAATTTCCGAGCTCTGGTTACCTGTTTTGTGAAACATAAAAGTTGCACAAAATACATCACAAATGCATTACAAAGTACAGTTACACTCATAATAACACTATCTAATAAAAAAATATTACAATAAAATATTGCACACTTTTTGTAAATTATAAAGGCTCAAAGATGTAAGACCTCAGGTATGAAACAAACAAGGCAGGCAAATGGATTTAACATTGAGATACATACATATACATGTCTAAAGATGTCTATGTATGTATCTAAATATGTCTATATATGTGTACATATGTGTTTATATGTGTATATATATTTACAGACATATATATACGCACTTATAAACACATATAGACATATATACAACTGCATTGGAGCCCTTTGCAGTTAAGTAGATGAAAATATGTTAAATCATATTTATGCAATATTCATTTTTAATGAAGGTTTTTAACTATGTATTTAGTGTAAATATTTTACATTCCAATGTTCTGCACGTAGTAGAATATGTTATTTGTATTTCTAAATAGATATTCCTATATATACTGTATATATATATCAGCACTGGTTTTCAAACCTCTACTCAGGCCTCCCCAACAGGCCAGGTTTTCAGAATTACTGTGGATGTGAACAAGTAAAATTACCATGTTTACTAATCAGCTGATTATTTCACCTGTGCTCTAGTTCAGAGCAGAGTGATCTATACCTGTATTTAATCATGTGTATATATATTTTATTAAAAAAACATCAGATATATGTAGAAATCTGTATTTATGAATAAATAGAGCATATTTTGCTATGAGAAGAACATTGGAATGTAAAATATTCATATTTTCATGTCCAGTTATCACAAATGAGCATATCCAATCTTTTTTGCGCGAGAGTGGGGGTTTTTTCACTTTTTTTTTCCATGTGATATTCCAACTTTGCCTTTTTCGTCTTGTCGGGTTAGAGCGAAAGTGAAAACAGTTTACTTTCAACTCGTAATATGAGCACAACCCTACAACAGCAGAAATCTTACTTCAATTGACGCTTGAGCGGAAGAAATAATTTGCGCTTCACTTGTAATCTGGCCCTTAGTTTTCTGTCTTATCACCTAAAGGTATCTATCTATTCACTTTTCTCCCTTCTCTTCCCTATTAATTTAAAGGTTAATGAGTTTTATATTCAAAAAGCAACATTTGATGCATACTACCTTATCATGTATAAAATGCATTCTGTGTATTTTGATGACTCTCTGTGTGTCTCTGTTAGGATTGGTTGAATAACATTAAAGGGACAGTCAAGTCCAAAAAAAACTTTCATGATTCAAATAGGACATGTAATTTTAAACAACTTTCCAATTTACTTTTATCACCAATTTTGCTTTGTTCTCTTGGTATTCTTAGTTGAAAGCTATGCATATGCTAATTTCTTAGACCTTGAAGGCCGCCTCCTCTAATCTAAATGCATTTTGACTGTTTTTTCACCACTAGAGGGTGTTGGTTCATGTGTTTCATATAGATAACATTGTGCTCACTTCCATAGAGTTATTTATTAGACAGCACTAATTGGTTACAATGCAAGTCTGTCAAAAGAACTAAAATAAGGGGGGAGTCTGCAGAGGCTTAGAAACAAGGTAATTACAGAGGTAAAAAGTCTATTAATATAACTGTGTTGGTTATGCAACACTGGGGAATGGCTAATTAAGGGATTATCTATCTTTTAAAAAAACAAAAATTCTGGTGTTGACTGTCCCTTTAAACACTTTGAGATGATAATATAAAATGACAAATCGTATATATAAAAAAACCTTTGTGAGTTTTTTAGTTCCTAGAAATGAAAGTGCAGAACACTGTTATATTAGACACAGCCATTGGCTGCACACTCTAGTGACCTATTTATAAATGGCCGCAGCAGAAAAGGTAACCCCCATTGTTTTATAGACACTAAAACTTTACACTTATTTTGTCAATATTAAACAGAAACTTTATAAAAAAAACATCTACAAGTTATTCTAAGACTAATCTTTTCTTTGACTGCATCATTCTATCTAGGATTTGTTTAGTGTTTCATGTGCCTTAAGAATTACTGACGTCTATTGCTGCTCATTACCTTGTGGTATTCTCTCCCACAGACCTTGACTCATTCCAGACGAGGACACGCAGCACAGTGTCTGTGAGAGAAGGTCAGGGGATGGTTCTGCTGTGCGGTCCCCCTGCTCATTCTGGAGGTAAGCATGACAACCTTGAATGGCTGAGCATTTTATGTAGGTGTGACATCACCAGTATATTTGTGACAACAATTTGTTACTTATTAAACACTTAGGGGCTGATTTATCACTCGTATTACAAGTTGAAAGTAAACGCGATCACTTAAGCTCAATTGCGATTTACTCTAGAATGATTACCGCATCCTCAGAGCTCTGGTTAACTGTTTCTCGAAACAAATAATAACACCATCTAATAAAAATTATTAAAAAGTTATGAGTCAGACAAAGGACTTTAACATAGAGATACATAAATATACATGTCTAAAGATTTATATGTATGTGTGTATATAATATAGTGATGTCCCGAATAGTTCGCCGGCGAATAGTTTGCGGCGAACATAGCCCCCTATTCATCATCATTGAGTAAACTTTGACCCTGTATTTCACAGTCAGCAGACACATTCCAGCCAATCAGCAGCAGACCCTCCCTCCCAGACCCTCCCACCTCCTGGACAGCATCCATTTTAGATTCATTCGGAAGCTGCATTCTTAGTGAGAGGAGGGACAGTGTAGCTGCTGCTGATTTAATAGGGAAATCGATAGCTGGGCTAGTGCATTCAGTGTCCACTACAGTCCTGAAGGACTCATCTGATCTCTGCTGTAAGGACAGCACCCCAAAAAGCCCTTTTTAGGGCTAGAACATCAGTCTGCTTTTCTTTTTTTTCCCTGTATAATCTAATTGCAGTTGCCTGCCTGCCAGCATGTGTGTCAGGCTCACAGCGTATACTGTGCCCACTTGCCCAGTGCCACCACTCATATCTGGTGTAACAGTCGTGTACATTTAAAAAAAACACTTTTTTTACTGTGAAATAATAGCAGTCAGTTTCCTTCACGCGTGTGCGTTTCAGGGCCTGCCAGGGCACAGTGTCACACCAGTGCAACTCATATCTGGTGTAACAGTAGCATACATTAAAAAAAAAAACTAGAAATGTGACTGTGAAATAATAGCAGTCAGTTTCCTTCACACGTGTGCATTTCAGGGCCTGCCAGGGCACAGTGTCACACCAGTGCAACTCATATCTGGTGTAACAGTAGTGTACATTAAAAAAAAAACTAGAAATTTGACTGTGAAATAATAGCAGTCAGTTTCCTTCACGCGTGTGCGTTTCAGGGCCTGCCAGGTACAGTGTCACACCAGTGCAACTCATATCTGGTGTAACAGTAGTGTACATTAAAAAAAAAACTAGAAATTTGACTGTGAAATAATAGCAGTCAGTTTCCTTCACGAGTGTGCGTTTCAGGGCCTGCCAGGGCACAGTGTCACACCAGTGCAACTCATATCTGGTGTAACAGTAGTGTACATTAAAAAAAAAAACTAGAAATTTGACTGTGAAATAATAGCAGTCAGTTTCCTTCACACATGTGCGTTTCAGGGCCTGCCAGGGCACAGTGTCAAACCAGTGCAACTCATATCTGGTGTAACAGTAGTGTACATTTAAAAAAATATACAATTTTGACTGTAAAAGATTGAATAGCAGTTAGTTGTCTGCAAGCGTGTGTGCCAGGCCTACAGCGTCTTCTCTGCCAACTTCTTCCAGTGCACAGTGCCACTCATATCTGTTGTCACAGTAGCTTGCACGCATAGTACCACTAATCGGAAAAAAAATGACAGGCAGAGGCAGGCCACCCCGTAAGGGCCATTCATGGTCGTGGTGCTGTGATTCACTTTGGCCCTAGAATAATGCCCAGTGTTCAGAGGCCACGTACCCTGAACTCGAAAAGTTCTGAGGACATAGTTGACTGGCTAACACAGGACACCCAATCTTCTACAGCTTCCGTTCAGAACCTTGACGCACCATCCTCCTCCAGCTTAGCTTTGGGCACCTCTCAAGTTACCACTCGCCTGCCGCCACCACCAACACTAGCACCACAGCCGCTTCACTTGATCTGTCAGAGGAGTTATTTAAACATCAGTTGGAAGAAATGAGTGATGCGCAACCATTATTGCCAGAGGATGTAGATAACAGGGATATGTCTCAGTCAGGCAGCATTACACACATGGACGTACGGTGTGATGATGATGATGTTGTACCCGCTGCTGCTTCCTTTGCTGAGTTGTCAGATACAAGTGAAGCGGTTGATGATGACGATGCGTCCGTGGATGTCACGTGGGTGCACGCTAGAAGAGAAGAAGAACAGGGGGAAAGTTCAGATGGGGAGACAGAGAGGAGGAGGAGACGAGTTGGAAGCAGGGGGAGGTCGTCGCAAGGAACTAGTGGCACAGTCAGACAGCATGCATCGGCACCCGGGGTCAGCCAGACAGCACGCCAATCAACGCATGCTGTTGCCACCACCAGAATGTGGTCATTGCAGAGCTCAGCAGTGTGGCATTTTTTTTGTGTGTCTGCCTCTGACAACAGCGATGCCATTTGCAACCTGTGCCAAAAGAAACTGAGTCGTGGGAAGTCCAACACCCACCTAGGTACAACTGCTTTGCGAAGGCACATGATCGCACATCACAAACGCCTATGGGATCAACACATGAGTACAAGCAGCACACAAACTCAAAGCCGCCATCCTCCTCCTGGTCCAGTATCTTCAGCTGTCCTCCTTGCCCCCTCTCAACCATCCGCCACTCCGTCTCTCGCCTTGAGCAGTTCCTGCTCATCTGCCCACAGTCAGGAGTCTGTCAAGGACATGTTTGAGCGTAAGAAGCCCATGTCACAAAGTCACCCCCTTGCCCGGCATCTGACAGCTGGCTTGTCTGAACTCTTAGCCCGCCAGCTTTTACCATACAAGCTGGTGGAGACTGAGGCGTTCCAAAAATTTTTAGCTATTGGGACACCGCAGTGGAAGGTACCCGGCCGAAATTTCCTTGCACAAAAGGCAATCCCCAACCTGTACTCGATTGTGCAAAATGAAGTAATAGCATGTCTGGCAAACAGTGTTGGGGCAAGGGTCCATCTGACCACTGATACCTGGTCTGCAAAGCATGGTCAGGGCAGGTATATCACCTACACTGCGCATTGGGTAAACCTTCTGACGGCTGCCAAGCATGGAATGCGTGGCTCTGCAGAGGAGTTGGTGACACTGCCACGACTTGCAGGCAGGCCTGCTGCCACCTCCTCTACTCCTCCTACTCCATCCTCTTCCATAACCTCCTCGGCTGAGTCCTCTTCTGCTGCTGCTTGCTCCACATCAACGGCACCCCCAGCTCGCCAGGTACTATTCCACATCCCGGATATGGCAGTGTCACGCCGTCTTGGGGTTGACTTGCCTGAAAGCAGAGAGTCACACCGGACCAGCACTCCTATCTGCCCTGAACGCACAGGTGGATCAATGGCTGACTCCGCACCAACTGGAGATCGGCAAAGTGGTTTGTGACAATGGAAGAAATTTGTTGGCGGCATTGAATTTGGGCAAGTTGACACATGTGCCGTGCATGGCACATGTGTGTAATCTGATCGTACAACGCTTTGTGCATAAGTACCCAGGCTTACAGGACGTCCTGAAGCAGGCCAGGAAGGTGTGTGGCCATTTCAGGCGTTCCTACACAGCCATGGCGCACTTTTCCGATATCCAGCGGCGAAACAACATGCCAGTGAGGCGCTTGATTTGCGACAGCCCAACACGTTGGAATTCAACACTCCTAATGTTCGACCACCTGCTCCAACAAGAAAAAGCCGTTAACGACTATTTGTATGACCGGGGTGCTAGGACAGCCTCTGCGAAGCTGGGAATTTTTTTGCCACGTTACTGGATGCTCATGAGCAATGCCTGTAGGCTCATGCGTCCTTTTGAGGAGGTGACAAACCTGGTCAGTCGCACCGAAGGCACCATCAGCGACATCATACCATTTGTTTTCTTCCTGGAGCGTGCCCTGCAAAGAGTGCTGGATCAGGCCGTAGATGAGCGTGAAAAGGAAGAGGAAGAGTTGTGGTCACCATCACCACCAGAAACAGCCTTATCAGCATTGCTTGCTGGACCTGCGGCAACGCTGGAAGAGGATTTTGAGGAAGAGGAGTCAGAGGAGGAATGTGGCTTTGAGGAGGAGGAAGACCAACTACAACTGGCATCCCAGGGTGCTCGTTATCACCTATCTGGTACCCGTGGTGTTGTATGTGGCTGGGGGGAAGAACATAACTTCAGTGAGATGGCTTTGAGGAGGTGGAAGACCAAACACAGCAGGCATCCCAGGGGGCTTGTTGTCACCTTTCGGGGACCCTTGGTGTTGTACGTGGCTGGGTGGAGGAAGAGACCTTCAATGACATCAGTGAGGACAAGGAACGGGACATGGCTAGCTTGGTATCCAACCTTGTGCAAATGGGGAGTTTGCGGTTGTGCAAATGGACTATTTGCGGTTGTTTGCAGTGCGTTAAACTGGGAGTTTGGTCTGTCACTCTGAAGCGGGCGTAACCCTTACACTACCTGATCGATACAACATCATACCTGATGTTTTAAAGCACGTTATTCCAAACAATTTAGGAATGTTAGGTGATTTATGCCCTTTATGGATTAAAACCAGACTCTGCATCAACTATGTAATTTTCCATGGGAGTTTTGCCATGGATCCCCCTCCGGCATGCCACAGTCCAGGTGTTAGTCCCCTTGAAACAACATTTCCATCACTATTGTGGCCAGAAAGAGTCCCTGTGGGTTTTAAAATTCGCCTGCCTATTGAAGTCTATGGCGGTTCGCCCGGTTCGCCTGTTCGCGAACATTTGCGGAAGTTCGCGTTCGCCGTTCGCGAACTTCAAATTTTATGTTCGCGACATCACTATATATAAATATATATATATATATATATATATATAAATATATACAGTATATATGTGTGTGTGTACATATGTATTTCTGTATTTTTATTTGTATATTTGTATCTACAGACATATATACACATATATATATATATATATATATATATATATAAATATATATTTTTATATATATATATATATATATATATGTGCACTGGAGCTCTTTGCAGTTAAGTAGATGAACACATTTAAAAACATATTTATGCAGTATTCATATTTAATAAAGTGTTATAGTGTATATTTACTGTAAATATTTCACATTCCAATGTTCTGCACATAGCAGAATATGTTATATGTATCTGTAAATAGATATTTATATATATATATATATATATATATATATATATATACAGTATATATATATATATATATATATATATATATATATATATATCTTTATATATCTATACCTATATAAAATCATGCATATATATAGGTATATATATATATTGTACCAAAATACCATCAGATATATGTAGAAATGTGTATTTATGAATGAATAGAACATATTCTGTTATGTGAAGAACATTGGAATGTGAAGTATTTATATTTTCATGTCGGGTTAGGGCACATGAGAATATGCGACCAGGTTTCCATGAGAGTAGGGTGTTCATTTTTTCACTTTTTTTTCTCCATTGATTTCTATGGGGGAATACATGAACATGCACGTGATATTCTAACTTTTGCTTCTTGCGCTCGTCGGGTTATAGATGGAAATATGTATATGTGCACATGCCTATTTATGTGTATACATATGTATGTATGTATTTATATGTTAAAATATGTATGTGTACAGATATATACATGTAAACACACATATAGGGGCCTATGTATCATGCCCCTTATGCATCTTAATGCATCTGTTTTTCCACACGAGCATTCAGGCTCGCTGGAAACAGGAGTTAAGAAGCAGCGGTCTTAAGACCACTGCTCCTTAAAGGGACAGAAAACCCAATTTTTTTCTTTCATGATTTAGATAGAACATAACATTTTAAACAACTTTCTAATTTACTTCTATTATCAAATTGTCTTAGTTTTCTTGTTATCCTTTGTGGAAAAGCAGAAATGTAAGCTCAAGAGTGTGCATGTGTCTGCAGCACTCTATAGCAGCAGTTTTGCAACAATGTTATACATTAGCAGGAGCACTAGATGGCAGCACTATATCCTGGTGTGTAGTGGCTTCAGGCATGTGCAAGCTACCTACCTATGTATCTCTTAAACAAAGAATAACATGAGAATGAAAAAAATTTGATAATTGAAGTAAATGGTAAACTTTGTAAAAATGGTTTCTCTATCTGAATCATGAAAGAAAATGTTTGGGTTTAATGTCCCTTTAACTCGTCCGCCACCTCTGAGGCGGGCGAACAGCAATCAGCCCAATCGGATACAATCAGGTTGATTGACACCCCCTGCTAGTGGCCGATTGGACGCGAATGTGCAGGGGAAATGCTTGTGCAATGATAAATGCCGACAGCAAATGCACATTTTTAAATAGGCTCCATATATTTGAAGACACAGGAATGTGAAGTATTCCTAAACAATATGGAACTGATATTAAAGCCCCACCTTAATACACTCACAATCCTAATCTGATCTCAGTTTGATTGAATATAAAATAAGGGAGCGTCTAAAAACAAAGGATAAAGTGTAAATATATATATATAAATACAAATACATATGAATTTATTAAACATAAACCATATACATTAAAAACATAAACAACATTAAAAACAAGAATGTTGGAGCTTGCAATATATTTAAATACTAGTCCTAAAGCCCGTGTACATTGGCCAAAATCCCCATCCACTTGGATCCCCTCTCCCTCCTTCCCCTTCCCTGCCGATCTCACCTTTTTTTTTCTGTAGTGTAGGGGTCCCACCCCCTCACATACAAATGGTATTGCAAGTTGCCCTTGGGTATAATGGCAAATGATAAGTGCTGATATCAGAGCGCTATCTAAAATATCCAATTCCCAAGATGGTTAAGTGATTTCCGGCCAGTGATGTAACTTCCGGTTACACAGATAAACATCATGACGTCACTTCCGGATAGCACTTATGTACGCCTTGCTAGTTAGGCAGAAGGAACAAGATAATCGCTCATATAAATATTATTAAATAGGCAGATGAAATCACAAATCATTATTTTTAAAAAAGAAATAACACCCCGATTAATAGATTCAAAAAGATTGTAGTATATATACATGAAGTCCAATAGAGTGCTAATGTAATGGAATATAAAATAAAAATACAAAATTAAATGTGAAAAAATTTGAAAAACATACTATATGAGAGTTTAAAATATAATATATAAAATGCTCATTAAAAGTATATTTACTACCTAGGAAATTTATGCAGAAACTAACTCTGTTAGTTTGGTAAGCAAGGTCCAAAAAGTTTGCATATACTGATTTAAAACCAAAGTCAACCTTTTTTCCAGACACATACATAGGTGGGGCTATTAAAACTTTTATATACTTCATCAGGAAGGTATGGAGGATGTTAAATCTTTTTTAGACAAGGAGATAGATTATGCATGGCATTTTAAACATTTTGGACACATAACTATTTATATTTTAATAGAACATTTTATGAACAGTTGTATGTTACGGCAATGGGGACCAGGTTCACACCAAGTTATGCTAAATTATATATGGGCAAATGGGAAAACATATTTTGGGAGTTTGGACCCTTGCCCTGCTAGCGTGGACCTGGTCCTATACCGTAGATACATTGACAATATCTTTAAGGTGTGGAAAGGTAGTATGAAAGACATAGGGGCATATTTTTTGATTGTGCGAGCGGACATGATCCGATATAGCAGATAAATATGCCCCTTAGAATTAGAACATTCTATGAATGTGATGAATAACAAGCAGAATAATCTGAAATTTACATATGAATACAGCTATACTAAATACATTTTTTAGAACTTATTATAAATATAATTAATGGGAAGATAGAAACTTCCACCTTTTTTTAAAGAGATTGATTGTAGTAATTATATCAGTCAATCTAGCTGTCATCATAATAAGTCTAATATATCCAAGTGTCAATTATTACATATAAGGAAAAACTGTTTTAATGATGAAAGATAGGAAGAACAATCCCAACTTCTGAAAAATAGGTTTATAGAACGAGGCTATGATGAATGTGTCATAGACAAGACAATTTAAGATGTCAAACAGATAGAAATTCTCTTTTAACCTATAAACATAAAGACGTAGAAAACAAGGGGGAAATAAATGTCCCTTGTATTACTGAGTACAGTTAAAACTGGTACATAACAGAGAAAATTATTAGGAAATGCTGACATTTCCTATTAAAAGAAGGTAATATTATAGGAGAGAAATTGAAACACTTTATATACAGAAAAAAAAGATCATTTAAAAAATGAAATTGGCCCAAGTATGCCAAATCTTGAAACACACTATTTGGCATACTGAAAGGTTTCTTCCCATATGAAACATGCAAAGCATGTAGACATCGCAATAAAGCAGACACTTTTTAAATCGAAAGTAACTAATGAGACTTTCAGGATATGATGCAACACCAACATAAGGGCATCATTTATCTTATTGAGTGTGGTTGTGGATTTCAGTATGTGGGGCAGATGTCACATTCTAAGAGATAGGACTATGGAACATCTTCTGCAAATTAAATGTAAAAAATATATCTCATTATATAAAGATTTTAAGGATTTTCATGATGGTAACAGTTCCAGCCTTAGATTTATGGGTATATACAAAGTATGGCAACATTGGAGAGGTGGGAATCTTGAAAAAAAAACTCCTATATGTAGACACTAAGTTGATATTCAAGTGCATTTACCCTAAGTGTCTAAATGCAAACATCAAAAACTTACACCTGCTATGAACTGTACCCAATAGAAATATATTCACCTTTGTATCGGTATGACATAATTTTTAATTTGGTTGGATATCTCTGTAACAATTCCTTTAGGATACATAAACTTTTATTATATTTTCTATTAATAAACATTTATAATATGTGTTTATGCCACTGAAAAACAGTTATAACTTTTACAAGAAGCATTTTTGCTAATGGAAGTATATTGCAAATATGCTTATATTACAAACTGAAATGTACCCATGCAAATTTCAATTTTGATTTTTCTATCCCGTTATTGACCTACTGCTATAAATCAAGATATCCCACAACCCACTTCACCTTATTACTATGATGACCGTCACCTTTAGTGCTTCACTTATAAGACAAATGCAGAGCTCCTTACTTCCCATCATATTATGGGATTGTGACGATTTGGGAACTCTGTCAAACGTATCTTCTGCAGCTCCTGAGGACCTTATAAAAGTTCCACTTATGTGCCAGGAAGTATAATCACCAGTTCTGCTTCCTTGGAGTCACATTGGACTCTGAACTTACTGCACATATACAAGAGTTTATCAAATTCTGCAGTGCAACATTTCTGGAATTTGCCCTTTCCCTACCTAATCCACTACACATATATTAATCTTCTCATATTGTCCCACATTGACTATTGCAACCTACTCCTAAATGGTCTTCATAAATCCCACCTCTCACTCCTCCAATCTATCATGAATGCTTCAGCTATACTCATTCACTAAAGTCGCAGATCTACATCAGCTGCCTAGCTCTACTAGTACATATACTGGGTCCCTACTTTAGAGTACAGTCCTAAATATTGACCCTAACCTAAAAAGTTCTCAACAACCTCACTCCCAACTATGGGTTATATTACAAGTGTTATGTTACATAAATATTTTTGCTCCCACACAAACACTGCTAGAAGTAAACTTTTAACATTGGCGGGTATGTGTGCATATTGCAGGTTGAAAGAATCTTTTTTGTGCGCGAGTAAAACATGGTGCACGCTAACTTCAGGAATTTGGATATAGCGACTGCGTTAAATTCCCAAAGAATTCAATGTAGCGTGCTTTAAAAAAGAAAACTAACACTCACTTACAAGATAACCCAACACTGTGTTAGACCTACAGCGCTAAACCCGAAGATAGTTATGAATATTTTACATTCCCAATGTTCTGTACATAGATGAAAATGTGCTTTGTATTTTTAAATGTATATATATATATATATATATATATATATATACAGGCAGTCCCCGGGCTACGTACAAGATAGGGACTTTAGGTTTGTTCTTAAGTTGAATTTGTATGTAAGTTGGAACAGGCACTTTTTTTAGGTGAAACTCTAGCCAACATTTTTTTTTTGTTTTGGATAGCATAGGATAAAGTTTGTTTTGCTATCTGTGCCCCTGTTCAGAAAATTTCACATCACTTTCTGTCCTTGTGACAATTGGATTTTCAGTATTTTGGATTATCCTGGAAAGAAGGATTGTCGATAAAGCTCTATTTTCTCTGTATGTAAGTACGAGTTGTACTTAAGTCGGATGTCTGTAACCCGAGGACTACCTGTATATATATAAAACATGGAAGGGAACTGCACTCCAAGACCGGACCAGGTACATATCCTGTGACTCAGCAACATCCAGCCCTGGGTGCTAAATAGCACTCCAAAATAGCTGTGATGTCACCAGGGCCACAGGCAGTTAACCCCAGTCCGGAATGGGAGCAAGAAACAAGGGGGATTACAAACAAAAAGTAATACAACACATAGAAACCCCCAGCACTCACCAGCTATCTCACAGCTAAGATAAAATCACAACTGGAAAGGTTAGTTACCACATCTGGCCAAATGGGGAAGCTCAGGCACCACGTCAAGGTCCTTTCCACTGCCTGAGTCCCTAACACAGCCACACCATCATGCGAGCTCACAAAGCCAAACAGACTGAGAACAAAGAAGGGGTGCACAGGTGGATGTAATCACCCAGAGAAAATACAAAACATGGAAGGGAACTGCACTCCAAGACCGGACCAGGTACATATCATGTGACCCAGCAACATCCAGCCCTGGGTGCTAAATAGCACTCCAAAAAAGCTGTGATGTCACTAGGGCCACAGGCAGTTAACCCCAGTCCGGAATGGGTGCAAGAAACAAGGGGGATTACAAACAAAAAGTAATACAACACATAGAAACACCCAGCACTCACCAGCTAGCTCAAAGCTAAGATAAAATCACAACTGGAAAGGTTAGTTACCGCATCTGGCCAAATGGGAAAGCTCAGGCACCACGTCAAGGTCCTTTCCACTGCCTGAGTCCCTAACACAGCCACACCATCATGCAAGCTCACAAAGCCAAACAGACTGAGAACAAAGAAGGGGTGCACAGGTGGATGTAATCACCCAGAGAAAATACAAAACATGGAAGGGAACTGCACTCCAAGACCGGACCAGGTACATATCCTGTGACTCAGCAACATCCAGCCCTGGGTGCTAAATAGCACTCCAAAAAAGCTGTGATGTCACCAGGGCCACAGGCACTTAACCCCAGTCCGGAATGGGTGCAAGAAACAAGGGGGATTACAAACAAAAAGTAATACAACACATAGAAACACCCAGCACTCACCAGCTAGCTCACAGCTAAGATAAAATCACAACTGGAAAGGTTAGTTACCGCATCTGGCCAAATGGGAAAGCTCAGGCACCACGTCAAGGTCCTTTCCACTGCCTGAGTCCCTAACACAGCCACACCATCATGCGAGCTCACAAAGCCAAACAGACTGAGAACAAAGAAGGGGTGCACAGGTGGATGTAATCACCCAGAGAAAATACAAAACATGGAAGGGAACTGCACTCCAAGACCGGACCAGGTACATATCCTGTGACTCAGTAACATCCAGCCCTGGGTGCTAAATAGCACTCCAAAAAAGCTGTGATGTTACCAGGGCCACAGGCAATTAACCCCAGTCCGGAATGGGTGCAAGAAACAAGGGGGATTACAAACAAAAAGTAATACAACACATAGAAACACCCAGCACTCACCAGCTAGCTCACAGCTAAGATAAAATCACAACTGGAAAGGTTAGTTACCACATCTGGCCAAATAGGAAAGCTCAGGCACCACATCACGGTCCTTTCCACTGCCTGAGTCCCTAACACAGCCACAGCATCATGCGAGCTCACAAAGCCAAACAGACTGAGAACAAAGAAGGGGTGCACAGGTGGATGTAATCACCCAGAGAAAATACAAAACATGGAAGGGAACTGCACTCCAAGACCGGACCAGGTACATATCCTGTGACTCAGCAACATCCAGCCCTGGGTGCTAAATAGCACTCCAAAAAAGCTGTGATGTCACCAGGGCCACAGGCAGTTAACCCCAGTCCGGAATGGGTGCAAGAAACAAGGGGGATTACAAACAAAAAGTAATACAACACATAGAAATGCCCAGCACTCACCAGCTAGCTCACAGCTAAGATAAAATCACAACTGGAAAGGTTAGTTACCGCATCTGGCCAAATGGGAAAGCTCAGGCACCACGTCAAGGTCCTTTCCACTGCCTGAGTGTGGCTGTGTTAGGGACTCAGTCAGTGGAAAGGACCTTGACGTGGTGCCTGAGCTTTCTCATTTGGCCAGATGCTTTTATCTTAGCTGTGAGCTAGCTGGTGAGTGCTGGGTGTTTCTATGTGTTGTATTACTTTTTGTTTGTAATCCACCTGTGCACCCCTTCTTTGTTCTCAGTCTGTTTGGCGTTGTGAGCTCCCATGATGGTGTGGCTGTGTTAGGGACTCAGGCAGTGGAAAGGACCTTAACGTGGTGCCTGAGCTTTCCCATTTGGCCAGATGCAGTAACTAACCTTTCCAGTTGTGATTTTATCTTAGCTGTGAGCTAGCTGGTGAGTGCTGGGTGTTTCTATGTGTTGTATTACTTTTTGTTTGTAATCCCCCTTGTTTCTTGCACCCATTCCGGACTGGGGTTAACTGCCTGTGGCCCTGGTGACATCACAGCTTTTTTGGAGTGCTATTTAGCACCCAGGGCTGGATGTTGCTGAGTCACAGGATATGTACCTGGTCCGGTCTTGGAGTGCAGTTCCCTTCCATGTTTTGTATTTTCTCTGGGTGATTACATCCACCTGTGCACCCCTTCTTTGTTCTCAGTCTGTTTGGCTTTGTGAGCTCGCATGATGGTGTGGCTGTGTTAGGGACTCAGGCAGTGGAAAGGACCTTGACGTGGTGCCTGAGCTTTCCCATTTGGCCAGATGCGGTAACTAACCTTTCCAGTTGTGATTTTATCTTAGCTGTGAGCTAGCTGGTGAGTGCTGAGTGTTTCTATGTGTTGTATTACTTTTTGTTTGTAATCCCCCTTGTTTCTTGCACCCATTCCAGACTGGGGTTAACTGCCTGTGGCCCTGGTGACATCACAGCTTTTTTGGAGTGCTATTTAGCACCCAGGGCTGGATGTTGCTGAGTCACAGGATATGTACCTGGTCCGGTCTTGGAGTGCAGTTCCCTTCCATGTTTTGTATTTTCTCTGGGTGACTACATCCACCTGTGCACCCCTTCTTTGTTCTCAGTCTGTTTGGCTTTGTGAGCTCGCATGATGGTGTGGCTGTGTTAGGGACTCAGGCAGTGGAAAGGACCTTGACGTGGTGCCTGAGCTTTCCCATTTGGCCAGATGCGGTAACTAACCTTTCCAGTTGTGATTTTATCTTAGCTGTGAGCTAGCTGGTGAGTGCTGGGTGTTTCTATGTGTTGTGTATATATATATATATATATATATATATATATATATATATAGTGTTTATATATATATATATATATATATATATATATATATATAAATATATATATATATATTACAGTGTGTATATATATATTTATTTATTTATTGTTTGTTTGTTTTGCAATGGAAGAGTTAGTTACCGCATCTGGCCAAATGGGAAAAGCCCAGGTACCTCGTCAAGGTCTCTTCCAAAAAACCTGGGTCCCTAAACAGCCACACAATGCAGGGTCACATTCAAACAACTGTGAAAAAAGCAACTGTGAAAAAATGGAGGTTGCACAGGCTTATGTAATTGCAGGGTCATAGGATGTGTACTCGGTCCGGCCTGAGAGTGCTGACCCCACCCGTGTTTTGTATATGTTTGGAGAGATTACATAAGCCTGTGCATCCTCCATTTTTTCACAGTTGCTTTTTTTCACAGTTGTTTGATTGTGAGCCTGCATTGTGTGGCTGTTTAGGGACCCAGGTTTTTTTGGAAGAGACCTTGACGAGGTACCTGGGCTTTTCCCATTTGGCCAGATGCAGTAACTAACTCTTCCATTGCTGCTTTTTATCTTAGTTGAGAGCTTGTGAGTGAGTGCTGGACTTTTTCTGTGTGTTATATTAATGTATTATTTTTTTTGTAATTTTCCCTGTTTGGGCCTTGCACCCAGGCCTGTCTGGGGTTAACTGCCTGTGGCTCTTGTGACAGTGCAGCTTTCTGAGAGTGCTGGTTTGCACCCAGGGCTATGCATGTTGCAGGGTCATAGCATAGGATGAGTACCCGGTCCGGCCTGAGAGTGCTGACTCTGATAAAGGGACAGTCAAGTCCGAAATACACGTTCATGATTCAGATAGGGCATGTTATTTTAAACAACTTTTCAATTTACTTTTATCACCAATTTTTCTTTGTTCTCTTATTATTCATAGTTGAAAGCTACACCTAGGTAGGCTCATGTGCTAATTTCTTAGACCTTCAAGGCTGCCTCTTGTCTTAATGCATTTTGACATTTTTCACCACTAGAGGGCGTTAGTTCATGAGTGTCATATAGATAACATTGAGCTCACGCACGTGGAGTTACCTAGGAGCCACCACTGATTGGCAAAAATGCAAATCTGTCAAAAGAACTGAAATAAGATAGCAGTTTGCAGAGGATTAGATACAAGGTAATCACAGAGGTAAAAAGTATATTAATATAAGTCTTCCTACATGCCAGTAATATATTTAATTAAAATCATTTCAGATGAATTAATTTGCTTTGTAAAAGAATTAAAAGAGACTTACAAATCTTTAAAGATAAAACAAGTGAATTTAAAGAGGTTGTGTCCGGATTCTCTGATTATACTTTATATAACCTGCTTTGCTGTATTTTTCACATGGTCAGGGGGATTTCTAGTCTCTCTTTATAATAGAGTCAAGTTGCTTTTCTTTTTAAATATACATTTGGGGGCAAATTTATTAATGTGGGAGCGGACATGATACGCTGTCGGCATTTATCATTGCACCAGCAGTTCTTGTGAACAATCGGCCGCTAGCAGGGGTGTCAATCAGCCCGATCGTATTCGATCGGGTTGATTTCTGTCCTCCACCTCAGAGCAGGTGGACAAGTTATGGGGCAGCGGTCTTTAGCCTGAGCTTGATAAATTAACCCCAAAGGCTCTAACTCTGAACATATCATATAAAGTTGACCTTAAATTATAACCATGTGTGGGTTCTAAAAAAATAAAAAAATAAAAAATAAAAGCAGATTAAGAGAAAGCCATTAAAGGGACACTGAACCCAATTTTTTTTCTTTCATGATTCAGACAGAGCATGCAATTTTAAGCAACTTTCTAATTTACTCCTATTATCAATTTTTCTTCGTTCTCTTGCTATCTTTATTTGAAAAAGAAGACATCAGGTTTTTTTTATTCAGAACTCTGGACACCACTTTTTTAATTGGTGGATGAATGTATCCACCAATCAGCAAGAGCAACCTAGGTTGTTTACCAAAAAATGGTCCGGAATCTAAACTTACATTCTTGCATTTCAAATAAAGATACCAAGAGAATGAAGAAAAGTTGATAATAGGAGTAAATTAGAAAGTTGCTTAAAATGTCATGCTTTATCTGAATCTGGAAAGAAAAAAAATTGGGTTCAGTGTCCCTTTAAGTGGATGGACTAATATCATATATATATCAAATATAAAAATGCCTCCAAAAAATAAAAATCTTGAAAAAAAAAAACGTTATCAGTAGTAATTATAGTACTAAGCAAACTTCTCACGTCTCAGTAAATGGCTCTATGAATGAATGTTCAACTCCAGTTAAAGATACAGACCCTATCTCTACTCAGCTGAACAGTTTATCATCAAAGATTGACAAGATTCAACTTGGACTGGATACTATAATCCAAGAAGTTAAACAAATTAATCAAAGGCTGAATATAATGGAGCAAAGAATATCTGATGCAGAAGATTTTCAGCTAGAACACAAGGAAAAGATAAAAGATTTATTACAACAAAATTTGGATCTGAGTGCCAGAGTAGATTTGGAGAACAAAGCCTGAGGCAATAACCTTCGGGTAATAGGCCAGCCAGAAAGTATGAATGGTTTGGCTATTCAGAAGTTTGTGGAAGAAGATCTACCTCAGTTATTAAATATACAAAATAAAAGATCCTTTGAAACAGAGCAAATCTACAGAGCCTGCCTATTTAAGCCACAAGAGAACAACGCATCCCAGAGATCAAGACCAGTTATAATCAGATTTTTAAATTTACAATCAAAAATGGATTTACTAAGAGCATATAGGCAGAATCAATTGTTAGAATTACAGGGGGGGAAAGTCCTCTTATTTCAGGACTATTCTACAGAAGTCTTGAAGAAGAGAAAACAATTCACCAATCTGTGTAATCAATTCTATAAAGAAAAAAGAACTATTCCCAGATAAACTGAGATTAAAGTCTGGAGATAAATATTACCAGTTTGATTCACCAGAGGACGCTATACAATTCCTTGAAATGGAAAAATAAGAAATTTAGTCAAAATAATTTGAATATTGTTTTCCTCCTCTTTATTTATGTTTTCTTTTTATTCTTTATTCTTTTTTCTATTTTTTTCTCTTTTCTCTTTATTCTTTTTGGGTTGAGAATTATTTTTAGTCATATAATGGTCTCTCGTTTATGTGAGGGATACCTAAGTAGCATCATATTCTGGTATTTAAATATGTATTCCAGAGCCTCTTTTGGGAAGTTACTTGGATTCTTTCTTATGGACAAGTGACACTTTTATAGTTTCTTATTTTTTGTGCATATGGAGATTTATGTATTGTTGATTCTATTTTTTTTTTAAAGCTAGGAGTACTGGATCATGATTAATATTTAGCACTTTCGTTTTCTCACATATGGGTAAAGAATGTTCTTATTATATTATTTTTTACTATTTAAGAAAGAGATCCCAAGTTTTTCTTGGTACATATAATATTATTTCTTTATAGACACAATAGTTAATATACTCATGTGGAATGTGGGAGGTATTCACCTATTAAAAGAAAGAACATTTTACACTATTTACAAAAACACAAGATAGATATAGCTTGTCTACAAGAGACTCAATTGTCACCTAGGGAACACACTAAACTTAAAGGGACATAATACTCATATGCTAAATCACTTGAAACTGATGCAGTATAACTGTAAAAAGCTGACATTAAAATATCACCTAACCATCTCTATGTAAAAAAGGAAGATATTTTACCTCACAATCTCCTCAGCTCAGCAGAGTAAGTTCTGTGTAAAAAGTTATACTTCACCTGCACCCAGCTGCAGGTAAAAATAAAAAAAAATGAAGTAATGAACAGCAGCCAATCAGCATCAGCAGTGCTGAGGTCATGAACTCTTACTGTGATCTCATGAGATTTGACTTAACTCTCATGAGATTTCATAGTAAGCTTCCTTTACCTGATTGGTGAAATAATATGAGAGTGCACGATGCTCATCCTTTCAGATGTCCCAGGACAGACACACTAAAATGCTGTTTAGAAATCCTTTACAATGGGAGGTGGCTACTGAGGAACATTTGAGGTAAAATATCTTTCTTTTTTACATAGAGTTGTTCAGGAGATATTTTCCAGTCAGCTTTTTACAGCTATGCTGCATCACTTTCAAGTGTTTAAACATTTGGGTATTATGGCCCTTTAAAACAGGGTGGGTTAATGAGTTTTTTTTCTCTTCATATAAAAATAACTCAAGAGGTGCAACAATTTTATTCAGTAAAAATATACAATACAAAACAATACATTATATACAAGATAAATTAGAAAGACATATACTAGTTAAATGCTTAATTGGGAAATAAATGGTTGTGCTATTTAATATATATGGCCCTAATGAACAGAATCAATGTTTTTGGGAAAATCTAAAAAAATAAATGTTAAGATTTATAGATGACCAAATAATTATAACGTGTGATTTTAACATAACCCCAATTCCTCTATTAGGAGAGGTGACAAAAAAAAAAATAGAGAATTTGAGGGCCCGTGTTTCTGGCGAGTCTTCAGACTCGCCAGAAATGGCAGTTATGAAGCAGCGGTCTAAAGACCGCTGCTCCATAACCCTGTCCGCCTGCTCTGAGCAGGCGGACAGGAATCGCCACAATTCAACCAGATCGAGTACGATCGGGTTGATTGACACCTCCCTGCTGGCGGCCTATTGGCCGCGAATCTGCAGGGAGCGGCGTTGCACCAGCATCTCTTGTGAGCTGCTGGTGCAATGCTGAATACGGAGAGCATATTGCTCTCCGCATTCAGTGAGGTCTTGCGGACCTGATCCGCATTGTCGGATCAGGTCCGCAAGACCTTTGATAATTCAGCCTCTATATCTCTACTAGAGTTAAATATGAGAAAAGCAATTTTTGAGGCCTTACAGGAAACATTTAATCTTGTAGACATCTGGCGAGTTAAAAATCTGACTGAAATAGATTTCACCTGCATTTCTAGAAATAATAATGCTATGCCTAGGCTAGTTATCTTCTTAATTTCTGCAAAACGATTAAATATAATTAATAAAGTTCAAATTATGGATTTTACTTTTTTTTTTATCATGCCCCAGTACAATAGATCTCCAACATAATATATGTAGTAATAATAGATTATATTTCCCTGCTTATCTTATAAATTCAATTCAATTTAAAGAATTTTTACAAAATACGTGGGAAGAATATCATATAAATAATAAATCTTATTTAAACCACAGTCAAATTTATTGGGAAGCGGCCAAGGCTACTATAAAATCTGACATTATAAAATATATAATACACTATAGAAAAGAACAGAAAAAAATTGATTTAGAACTCTCAAAAAAAGTTGCTTCAACATTTAGTAACTATAAATATAAACCAAATATTAAGAATAAGGAAACCTTTTTGTTAGCTAAACAGGAGAGAGACAAGTAGAGGCAAGATTTGTTCGTTGGGAAAATAGATCAGGGAAGCTTTTAGCATCCTTAAAAGGACATAATACTCATATGCTAAATCACTTGAAACTGATACAGTATAACTGTAAAAAGCTGACAGGAAAATATCACCTGAGAATCTATATGTAAAAAAGGAAGATATTTTACCTCACAATCTCCTCAGCTCAGCAGAGTAAGTTCTGTGTAAAAAGTTATACTTAACTGCTGCTCAGCTGCTGGCAAAAAAAAAATGAAGAAATGAACAGCAGCCAATCAGCATCAGCAGTGCTGAGGTCATTAACTTTTTTACTGTCATCTCATGAGATTTGACTTAACTCTCATGAGATTTCATTGTAAACTTCCTTACACTGAATAGGGAAATAACATGAGAGTGCATGAGGCTCAACCCTTCGACTGTCCCGGGACAGACATACTGATATGCTGCTTAGAAGTCCTTTACAATGGGATGTGGCTACTGAGGAACTTTTGAGGTAAAATATCTTTCTTTTTTTCATAGAGATGTTCAGGTGATATTTTCTATTCAGCTTTTTACAGCTATACTGCATCACTTTCAACATTTGGGTATTATGGCCCTTTAACAGAAAAACAGAGATCTAATTTATTTAAATAATATTAATTATAAAGGGGTGATTATTATCTCCCCAAAATAGAAAATGATACATTAGATATGTTAAACCAACCTATTAACACAGAAGAGATAAAATAAATAATTAATGGTCTTTCGTTAGTGAAAGCAGCGGGCCCTGACGGCCTTCTATAAAATTCTAATAGATAAAACTGTCCCTATTTTGAATCAGCTTTTTCATTCATACTTCATAAATAGTTTTATTCCATCTCAAAATGTTAAATGTGCTAACATAATTGTTATTCCAAAGCCAAATAAAGACCCTTCCCTACCACAATCTTATAGACCTATATCACTTATAAATGTGGACTATAAGATTTTAATGAAAATATTATCATATAGATTGAAAATAATAATACCACATTTAATAACTGTTGATCAAACAGGATTTATTTTGGGTAGATCCTCAGCCACAAATCTAAGGAAAATCGTATATGCCATAGAAAAAAATGAAATTGAAGGTGGTGGAGAGGGGGCCGCCGATCTGTCGGAAGCCTTCCTGCTATCTTTGGATGCAGAGAAGGCCTTTGACAGAATAGAGTGGCCCAATCTCTTTACCACCTTGGAGAATTTTGGCTTTGATGGAGTATTTCTGGTACCTCTCAAAAATATATATATGACATCTAGAGGGTATAGCCAAATAAATGGACAGTATTCAGATACTATTCAGCTACAACGGGGAACCCGACAGGGCTGTCCCCTGTCTTCATTGTTGTTTATTATTTTTCTAGAACCTTTGTTATCTATTCTAAACCAGATTATTCTAGGTATTGAAATCGGGAGACATAAATTGAAATTGGTTGCTTATGCAGATGATCTATTATTATTTATTACAGATCCTAAAGAACATTTAAAGGGACACTGTACCCAAAAATTTTCTTCCGTGATTCAGATTGAGCATGAAATTTTAAGCAACTTTCTAATTTACTCCTATTATCAAATTTTCTTCATTCTCTTGGTATCTTTATTTGAAATGCAAGAATGTAAGTTTAGATGCCGGCCCATTTTTGGTGAACAACCTGGGTTGTCCTTGCTGATTGGTGGATAAATTCATCCACCAATAAAAAAGTGCTGTCCAGAGTACTGAAACCAAAAAAAGCTTAGATGCCTTCTTTTTCAAATAATGATAGCAAGAGAACAAAGAAAAATTGATAAAAGAAGTAAATTAGAAAGTTGCTTAAAATTGCATGCTCTTTCTGAATTACAAAAGAAAAAAATATGGGTACAGTGTCCCTTTAAACAATATCTTAAAAATTATAGACCATTATAGTCAATTCTCAGGATATAAGATTAACTTTATAAAATCTCAAATACTCTGGCAAAAAAACCCTCAAAAGATCTTGATCTCCCGTTTCAATAACTATTTGACCCAATGGAATATTTGGGTATTAATATTGACTCCAAAACCTCAAATCTTTATAAATTAAATGTGAAATTAGCTATATTAAAATTAAAAGAAAAAATGAGAGCATGGGTAAATATACCATTATCATTACATGATAAAATTAAATTAATAAAAATGAAGATACTCCCTGGTTTACTGTATATTTTACAGATGCTCCCATTAAAAATGACTAAATTTTACTTATTTCAAATTGAAAAAGCAATGAGATTATTTTTATGGAACAATAAGAAAGCAAGAATAGATTTTAAAAAAACTTTATTTACCATATACTAATGTGGAATTAGCACTTCCTAATATAGAATACTATAATATTGTTATATTAATGAATTCTAGTTTTAATTGGCTTTTAGATAAATAAGACATTAACACCCATGAAATTGATCAAGAGAGCTTAGAAAATATTAGTTTGGTTTATATGATACATAGTAGACCTATAGAATTACCTCATCATGTTAAATCTACTTTATTATTTCATGATATAAACAACGCTTGGTATAAAGGAAATAAAGATACTAACACTAAATATATGATTTCAGACTTTTTACCACTCTGGGGTAACCTTAAAGGGACAGTCAACACCAGAATTTTTGTTGTTTAAAAAGAAAGATAATCCCTTTATTACCCGTTCCCCAGTTTTGCACAACCAACACAGTTATATTAATATACTTTCTACCTCTGTAATTATCTTGTATCTAAGCTTCTGCTGACTGCCCCCTTATTTCAGTTCTTTTGACAGACATGCAGTTTAGCCAATCAGTGCTCAGTCCTAGGTCACTTTACGTGCATGAGCTCAATGTTATCTATATGAAACATGTGAACTAATGCCCTCTAGTGGTCAAAATGCATTCAGATTAGAGGCAGTCTTCAAGGTCTAAGAAATTAGCATATGAACCTCCTAGTTTTAGCTTTCAACTAAGAATACCAAGAGAACAGAGCAAAATTGGTGATAAAAGTAAATTGGGAAGTTGTTTAAAATTGCATGCCCTATTTAAATCATGAAAGTTTTTTTTGGACTTGGCTGTCCCTTTAAGTTTCCGGTAGGACTCCAATTTCCCTTTAATCAATGGTATAAAAAAGGTCTTAAATATATGCATCAATGTTCTGAAAGTAAAAACAATACAATCTAACATTTAGAGAGATTGCTTTGATATATGATATTCCCTCTTCTCAGGAGTTTTATTACTTTCAGGTATTGCATTACATTAATTCCCTTAGTAAAGTAAGCCTAGAAGCATGGGTGACCTCCCCTATTCAGGATCTTTGTAATCTGGCAAAGAAAAGGAAAATTACATTATCAGATATTTATAAAGTTATAATACAGAAATTAGTAGATAGGGAAATAGGTAAATTTGTTACTAAATGGAGCAAAGGCTGCAAGATAGAAATAAATAAGCAAAACATTTGCAATAGTTTAAAGTTAGTAGAGAAAAACACTATGGGGCCTATTTATCATAGGTCTTGTGGACCTGATCCGACAGTGCGGATCAGTTCCGCAAGACCTCGCTGAATGCGGAGAGAGCAATACGCTCACTGTATTCAGCACATTGCACCAGCAGCTCACA